>NC_092377.1:163489719-163789719 GCF_030028105.1 Mobula birostris
ATGATGTTTCGGGCAGAGAGAGAAGGAATTTACTGAAGCATATTCACTTTAGTCATCTTCTCTACAAATCCCATTAACAGCAGCAATACTGTTACTCACTATTCTGCATAGTCTTGGGCACGCTGTGCTGATCAATGGGGTACGTATGGGCTGGTAGGTTAACTGGTCACATGGGTGGCGCAGGATCATCAGGCAGAAAGGGCTGGCTACCGTGCTGCATCTCTAAGAAAGATCTGCACCCTTGTGAAAACAAGTGTTTCATTTTCACCCTAACCCAAGGTCATGGTCAAAATTTCACAGCTACACTGCAGTTTCTTTTACTGAATTTGAGATGTATTCTGATTCCCTTGAGGCAGCAGGAATGATTTTGGGAAATGAGTAAGTGACGGGAAAATTAAAGACTTTTACAGAACAGACACAGGAAATTTCCCAGACATACGGCAGGGTAGCAGGCCCAACAAGCCTGCATTGCCCAATTACACCCATGTGACCAATTAACTTACCAACTCATAGGTCTTTGGGAGGAAACCAGAGCACCCAGAGGAAATCAACTCAGTCATGGAGAATACAAACTGCTTACAGACAGTGGTGGGATTGAACCCGGGTTGCTGGTGCTGTAATAGTGTTATGCTAACCACTATGCTGCCCAGTGCTTAGATTGAAAGGTGTTATCTTTACTTAGTGATACAGCACAAAGTAGGCCCTTCTGGCTCTTGAGCCATGCCGCCTCAGCATCCTCTGACAGACCTGACTAATCACAGGACAATTTATAATGACCAATTAACCAACCGGGTACGTCTTTGGACTGTGGGACAAAACCGGAGGACCTGGAAAAATCCCACATGTTTCACAGGGAGAACATACAGAGACTCCTTCCAGAACAGCACCTGAAATGAACTGCGAACTCTGGAACTCTCCTTTGCTAACTGCTACACTGATCAGAGGGACCTGGGTATCTTTGGAGGCTACGGTCAATTAGTTTTTACTATAAGGAGCATTAGAGGAAAGACTGTATGTAAATCCAGTTTCCCTTCCCAAGGAAGGGTATGTTTGTGACAGAGGGAATCCAGTAAACACCAAATTGATTCTTAGGATTTGTGTGTGTGGGGGGGTTGTGGCTAGTCAATGTTTCTTTAAACTATAAGAAGTAATCACAATGAGACATACAAAGCCTTTTACAGGGCTTGACTGGATAGATGCAGGGATGATGTTTCCCTAAGCGTGACCAGTCTTAAAATAAGGCAACACCAATCAGGAGAGTTGAAAAGAAAATATCTTCAAATTTCAAAGTAAATTTATCAGCAAATTATCACCAGACAGTAAGCAAAAGTTTGGAGTTCACAATGGAGCTTGGCTGTGGAGGCTCAGGGCTCAGTCATTATGTATAATAAAGGAAAAGGTTTATAGATTTATGGATATGAGGGGATTCAATGAATCTGCAGGAAGGTGATGATGGATCAGGACAAATGCCAAAGTTTTCCTACCTTTACTTGGATTTATAAAATACTTATGTATTTATTAGGAAGTAATTGAGAATCTCCCGCATCATTATTCAGAAAAGTTAGAGGAGGAAACGTGGCGAGGCAGAAATATGTCTTTACCAAAGGAGGTGTAAAGCACTCCTTCCCTCTACTAGCCTGTAGGTCACCCTTGGGCAAGGTGTAGCACCTGGTTAGCACCCCTCCCACCCCCGATCAGGGTCACATAAAGCCATGGGAGCAAGTGGTAGATGGTCATATGAGCAGCTGGTGCATATACAAGTCCTGGTTATGTGACCACTGACGCCAAGCAGTATCTGAAGAGCATTGATAATAGTTGGGATCACCCGTCTCGTAAAGGCACTGCCCAGAAGGCAATGGCAAAACCACTTCTGTAGAAAGATTTGCCAAGAACAATCATGGTCATGGAAAGACCACGACTGCCCACGTCACATGACACAGCACACCAACTAGGGGAGAATGTGAACACTCAAAGCAGAGTGTAGGAAAAGGGGAATTAAATAGGCATTTTAGTCCTGGAAACTTTAACCAATTGAATACAACAGTTTTGAAACTTTGAAAATAAGTGAATGAGTTCTTCTGCTTAGGCCCCATGTACAGAATACATTACTTTGTTATTTATGTTTGGATATATATCCTTGACTCACCACGTTAATGGAATATGCTGCAGATGTTTTCATTAGGACTTACGTTGGGATTGGAGCTTTAGAAATCAATTGGTAATAAAAACCTAGTCTACTGCTCTCAATGTAGAAAGGGTGAGAGATGGTAATTACTTCATGAGGCTTTCTATCTACTGAATGGAGATTCCATACAACCCCACTCAAATCAGTGTAAATCAGGGGTTCCCAACCTGACCCCTTGGTTAATGGTAAGAGGTCCATGGCATAAAAAAGGTGCAAGTGCACAAAAGGCAGATGGAAGGAACAAAATCCAAAAATCTGTATCACGGGCGCAAGGTTTGATGGAGTAAAAATAAAGAACGTTTCTACAGATTTTTATTTCCTTAGCCTTTATGTAGTTTGAGTGTTTGGTTCATTCTTTTACTACTGTTACAAAACCATGATGTTGTCTCCATTTAACACCAAAAAGGGTTTAAAATTGCCAGCTCAATCCAAACCACCCCCCCCCCCCCGCAAACCTACAATGTACAGAGTGGTGAAGACCAAGCAAATTCCTGGCAAAGATTAACAAGTTATTAAAAGCCTTAACATGACATCAATGATTTTGAAATCAGATTTCAGTACATTTAAAATCAGTAATCAGCCCACAAATACCTGGATAATACTATTGACTTTTGAACACAACGACTGCCCTCCCACCATACAACAGTCTTACTCAAAAATGAATTAGAGAACTGAGAACAAAAATATAACTGGCTGAACATCAAGACCACCAGCATCTGCCTACCTCCTACCGTCAACTTTTTCAGACGCTCCTTGCAGACTGCGATGTCTATGGGGTAAGAGTGCGAGAAACAGACAAAACAGAACAGCGAGCAAATCAGTTAGTTTAAAAGAAGCAGTATAAGAGGTGTCACAAGCAAAAGACCAAAGATTATTTGAATAGTTGCAATTAAGCTTTTGGCAATACAAACTAAATTAGCTGTGATTTCATGATTGCTGATGCAATGTAAACACACCAATGGATCAACAGCAAAATACTGAAATACAAAATAAACAGATCTTTTGAAACTTTTATACATACTTATCCAGGAGCTGGCAATTCTGAAATGTAGCTATTATAGAATTTTCAAATTGTATGGAAAATTATTCTAAGGGGAAAAATACTTTGGATCTGTAGCTATTGCCTTGTTTGATCTTTTATATTGGATAGAGACATTGCAGTAATTGGGCACTCTATACACTCTTTTGAATTGAACACCAAATTATTCCAGAATAATGTTTTTACCCTGTAAGTCACCTACAATTCATAGAAGTTAAAGCTTGTTGTTTTTCTTTTAATTTAAAAAGTATCAAATTTAAGGGGCCAAAGGAACTAGGCCAAATAAGTTTGGCATGGACTGGATAGGACGAAGGGCTTGTGTTTGTGCAGTAGTGTTCTGTGACCCAAAGCTCCCACATACTGATTGGGGGCTATAATTCATTCTAACCATTGGCATGGTTCGAAAAATCCCTTAGGAAAGCATCCATCAACACTGGCTGATCAAACATACAGTACATTACAGAAAATGCAAACTATCCCTACTTCTTTGTGGAAGATTGTGTTAATTGACAGTGGAGAAACAAAAGACTTGAAATTTTAACAGATTCCAATTTCTAAACACCATGAATTACACAGGGATATATACTTTCAGTATACATTCAGTTGCTGATCCCCCTATGGGTCTTTTAACTGCATCATACAAAATTAATAATGTAGCACAAAAATGAAATGAAATTAAAGCAATTTTCATGAACCATGCATACTAAAACATTAGATGAGATTGCAGGGCAGCAATTTTTGGTGCATCATTGATGAGAACTAACTTTGCTATTTGTGCAGTCATAGATTAGTATCCAAAGTATCAGCCTCCAAACATTCACAGGCCCTTCGCAGTAACGTCTCCAATCATTAAGCATCCAGGGTTCAAAGTTTGGCTGTCAAGCCGTACAGTACGAATGTAATGATCACCATTACTGCCATCCACTTTCTACCAGGTGAAGCCAAAACAACATAGAACTACAAGTGTGGATGTAGGAATGTAAGCAGCTTATCCCACCGGCAGCTGAGATGTTTTAGTCCATTTCCACTGGTTATCTAAAGAACAGCCTTTGGCAGATTGAGGGTAGAGATGGGCTGCTTTTCACCTGAAGTCCCATGCCTTGTGCAGCATATTAGCATCTTTGCAGTAAGCACCCCTGCATTGTGAAGGATCAGGAATAAAGCAATATAATATGTAGTTGTTACAACTGACAAAGATGGATGAACAATTTCTTAACACCACATGGGGTTTTACTGATACAGTTTAATCACAATCCCAAAGATTTAATTGCACATAAAACTTACATTCTAAAAAATATAAAATCTAATCTAACTCTGCCTCTGAAAGTTGAATAGAAGGAACCAGATGCAAGCCAAAGGGATCAGAGTAGGTCAGTAGCAGTGAACACAATGAAATAGCGTCTGATAAATGCCAAATGCAAGTATCCCCCACTTTATGAAAGTTCGCTTTATGCCAGTTCGCTTTATGCCACATCGCTTTTGTGAAAGACCTACATTAGTACCTGTTCTCGCTAACTGAAAGAAATCTCGAGGATTTTCGCTTTTACGAAAAAAGGCGAAAAGCGAAAATAGCGCTCAGCGTTTGTCTTGCAGCGAGCCGTTATAGAGGCAGTGCGCACCCCGAGCAGCGCCGCCAAGCGCTATTTCCAGGAACTACACTCAGCATCAAGCCGCCATAGCTTTGAACTGTGTCTGTGAGCATCTGTGCTTTATCTCAATTTATTCTGTGCATCCGTTAGCAAGATGTGTCCTAAAGTATCAGAAAAGCCTAAGAGAGCTCGTAAGGGTGTTAACGCTTAGCGTAAAACTGGACGTAATTAAGTGGTTCGATCGTGGTGAACGAAACTAAATACAAAATGTGATGCGTTTTATTGTAAGTGCCATAGGTTTAGGGCAGGTTTGCAGGATGTTTTGAGTGCTTACAAAGAACAGTATGACAGAAAAGTGCGTGTGTGCTCGCTGTCTTCCCAATTCTGGTAAGTGAAACTACACTCTATGTACATTATTTCTACTTTATATAGGCTCTGTATTTATCATATCATTCTTGCTTTTACTATGTTAGTGTTATTTTAGGTTTTATGCATTATTTGGTATGATTTATGACACTTATGCCAGAATCTTGTACATTGATTTCAGTTCAGCGTTCAATACCATCATCCCGCAGAGACTAGTGGAGAAACTGTCGCTGCTTGGCCTTAACACTGCCATGTGCCGCTGGATTCTGGATTTCTTGACAGAGAGACCACAGTCAGTCCGTTTTGGCAGGAACATCTCTGACTTCATCACACTGAGCACTGGATCCCCACAAGGCTGTGTGCTTAGCCCATTACTGTTTACAATACTAACACATGACTGTGCAGCCAGGTTCAAGGAGAACCTGATCATTAAATTTGCAGATGATACCACAGTGGTGGGGCTCATCAGCAAAAATGATGAAACAATGTACAGGGAGGAGGTCAAACACCTAGACAGCTGGTGCAGGGATAACAACTTGATGCTTAATGTCACCAAAACCAAGGAGATGATTGTCCATTTCAGACGGTCTCAGCCTGAGCATACCCCCCTCAGCATCAGCGGCTCCACAGTGCAGAGAGTGGAAAACATCAAGTTCCTTCGGGTGCAGATCTCGGACAATCTCACCTGGTCCAGGAACACCACTGGGATTGTGAGACGGGCCCAGCAGAGATTGCACTTTCTGAGGAAGCTTAAACAAGCATCACTCCCCACTAACATCTTAACTACATTCTACAGAGGCGTGGTTGAGAGTGTGCTGACCTTTTGCATCACAACCTGGTACTCCAGCTGCAGTGCTGTCGACAAAAAAGCCTTGCAGAGGATGGTTAGGGGAGCAGAGAAGGTTATTGGGGTCTCCCTACCTTCTGTCCAAGACCTCTTTCAGAGTCGATGCCTCCAGAAGACACGGTACATCATTAAAGACACCTCACATCCTCTCCATGAACTGTTTGTTCTTCTGCCATCAGGCAAACATTACAGGAGCATCAAAACTAAAACCACAAGGCTACTAAACAGCTTCCTCCCACAGGCAGACTGCTAAATAGCTGCTCCACCTGACTCTGCTTTGGACACTTTTAACTTGCACTGGACACTTATAACTGATTTTAACTGACATGTGGCTGTTGTGTTTTACTATTTATTGTTATGTTTATTATTTAGTGTTGCGTTTGTTACATTATGATTGCACTGCCCCTGAGAAACGCTTTCTCATTCTGCCCTGCAGAGCTGATGTATGGTTAAAATGACGATAAAAGTTTTTTGAATCTTTTGAATCTTGATTCTTTGATTTGGTAGGTTATTTTTTTGGGTCTGGGAGTGCTGAAAAATTTTTCTCATATAAATTAATGGTAATTGCTTCTTTGCTTTACGCCATTTTGGCTTATGAAAGGTTTCATAGGAATGCTCTACTTTCGGATAGCAGGGGAAACCTGTAAAGAGACTGTTTGCAATGATCTCCAGCAGGGCAACCAAGTGGTAGGTATGCCTTCTTTTGCACACTGGTTGCTTAACAGTTTTTGTGTGTAGTTTTTTCATTGATTCTATTGTATTTCTTTATGAATGCCTGCAAGAAAATGAATCTGTGTCGTATATGGTGACACATACGTACTTTGATAATAAATTTACTTCGGACTTTGAACTCTGCCCCTCAGAATAGTGTTAGTTTCTGATGAAAGTTGGGGGCGATTATCTGTGTGCGTCTAGAAATCAAGATCTGAAAAGGTGTACCAAACAGAGGCTATGCTGCTTCAGGGTCTGCCTGCCAAGTGAATTGCAGCAGGAAACATGAGAACCAGGAAGACCTTTCATTTCTTGCTCTTGTTGCAGTGAAGGACATTAACAATGTAGAATGCAATAAGTGTACACTTATAATGCTATCCCTAATTCATGCCCAGCTAGAGATGGGATGCAACCAGGGCAAACTTGAATGTGGTTCTCCCAAGTCACAGGTGAAATTCAGCTCTTCTCTAATTTTCTCTAACAGAGAAAAATAAAATCCCTCCCCTTACCTCTTCTTCTATTCCTCACTCTGGTCTCTTACCTCATCACCTGCCTATCACCTCCCCCTGGTGCTCCTCTTTCTTCCCTTTCTCCTATGGTCCACCCTCCTCTTCTATCAGATTCCTTCCTCTTCAGCCCTTTACCTTTCCCACACCTGGCTTCAGCCATCACCTTCTAACTACCCTCTTCCCACCTGTTAATTCTGGGGTCTTCCCCCTTCCTTTCCAGGTCTCGGCCCAAAACGTCAACTGTTTGATATTTTCCATAAGATATATCAGCAGAATTAGGCCATCTGGCCCAATGAGTCTGCTCCACCATTTCATCATGGCTGAACCAATTTTCCTCTCAACTCCAATCTCCTGCCTTCTCCCCAGATCTCCTCATGCCCTGACCAATCAAGAATCTATCAACCTCTGCCTTAAATATACATAAAGACTTGGCGTCCATAGCTGCCTGTGGCAAAGAATTCCACAGATTCACCGCTCTGGCTCAATAAAAACAAAGGAGCTGGTTGTGGATTACAGGAGGAATGGAGACGGGCTAACCCCTATTGAAATCAATGGATCTGGGGTTGAGAGGGTAAACAGCTTCAAGTTCCTCAGCATCCACATCACCGAGGACCTCATGTGGTCTGTACACACCAGCTGTGTGGTAAAAAAGGCACAACAGCACCTCTTTCACCTCAGATGGTTGAGGAAGTTTGGTATGGCCCCACAAATCCTAAGAACTTTCTACACGGGCACAATTGAGAGCATCCTGGCTGCATCACTGCCTAATATGGGAACTGTACCTCCCTAATAGCAGGATTCTGCAGAGAGTGGTGTGGACGGCCCAGTGCATTTGTAGTTGTGAAATTCCAATGATTCAGGACATTTACAAGGGGCCCGTAGGATCACTGGGGCCCCAAGCCATCCCAACCACAATCTATTCCAGCTGCTACCTTCAGGAAGCGGTACCGCAGCATAAAAGCCAGGACCAAGAGGCTCCGGGACAGCTTCTTCCACCAGGCCATCAGACTGCTGAACTCACGCTGATTTGAGTGTACTCTATATTACACTGACTGTTCTATTTATTATAAATTACTATGATTGCACATTCAGGTGGAGACATAATGTGAAGGTTTTAACTCCTCATGTATGTGAAGGATGTAAGAACTAAACACAATTCAATTCAAAATCCCTCCTCATCTCCGTTCTAAAAGGACACCTCTATTCTGAGGCGGCGTCCTCTCTACATCCACTCTATCAAGGCCTTTCACCAATTGAATGCTGTTTGACCTGCAGAGTTCCAACATTTGTGTGTTACTCCTTCACTTGGTAAGGAGGGTGTTATTATTCTTATTAAGCAACTCGAACACATCAAGGTTAACTCCTTGATATAAATAACAGATGATGCACATCGGGAAGACAAGAGGTGCATTAAGGTGCGTTTCTAGTTGCATAGCTTCAAGGCCCCAAAGAACATTGTCAGCCTTTGGAAACAGAAGTTCAACTGGTGAAAAATGCAGGCATTTCTAGACATTACATAGGACACAGAGGATGTTACTATAATTTTCAGCCACCAGTAACAGCCAATATGTATGCCTCATCAACATCCCAAAAAATACAGTGTTCTTATTCCATTGCTGTTTGTGGGAGTCCAATGGTTGAAAATGCTTGCGTTTCCTGCAGCACATCAGTAACTGCGCTTCAAAAGTATTTAACTGCCTGCAGAATATGAGGGGCATTCCAGGATTACGAAAGGCACTGCAGGATTTAAAACCCTGAAAAGTTGCTGACTAGACAAATCACAAATCTGGTGAGTGGGAGAGAGAAGACAGCTTACTGGGAAACAGAAGATGGTGTCCGGAGATCTGGGCCTTGGGGTAGAAAGCCATGGGCTGGGGATTAGATGTCAGCAGATTTTTCCCTAGTTGTTATGAGTGCCAAGTGAATGTGGTCAGCACACTGGGGACTCAGCTAAGTTAGACAGCTTGGATGGTTGCGCTGTGCAGAGTATTATGCATCCAAAGAATTACTGTTTGTGGAACTCCACAGATTGAAAAATGTTTATTTCTTGCAATACATCAGTGACCACACTTCAAGAACTTGTCAGTGCCCAAAAAATACTTGGGACATTCCAAGATGTTGAACATTGAAAGAAAAACTAAAAATGAAACGGCATCTTTGGTATTAATGTTCGGTACATTAATTCAATAACAGGCAAAATCTGAAAAGTACAAGGGAGAACTGAAAAAAATTGAAAGGCGAAAATGTACAAGAGTAGATTCACAGTTAAGGTCTTTTATAAACGTAAAAAGTTTTAGCATAGTCATAATAGGACGGCACTGATCGGATAAAAACAAATTGACTGTAACAGAGAAAATGTCTGCGCTATTAACCATAGTCTATATCAAGCGCATACTTGGCACTCCACACTGACGGAATAAAATCTCTGACCTCCAAACTACAACCTCCTATCCTGAGACACAGACCACTGCATTCCATACTCTATGTCCTGAAAAATGCCCTTGTCCCCACCAGATTCCACTGGAACTCTAAATTTTCAGCCCATTTCCCCCTTTCAGCCCCGGTTTACTATCACTGACGTACACTCAGTGGCCACTGATGCAAATATCTAATCAGCCGATCACATGGCAGCAACTCAATGCATAAAAACATTGCAGACATTGTCCAGAGGTTGAGTTGTTGTTCAGACTATCAGAATGGGGAAGAAATGTGATCTGTGACTTTGACCATGACCGTGGAATGATTGTTGGTGCTAGTTGGGGTGGGTGGAGTATCTTAGAAAGTGCTGATCTCCTGGGATCTTCACACAGAACAGTCTCCAGAGTTTACAGGATGGAGCCAAAAATAAGAAACATACAGGAAGTACCTAAACAAAGTGGCCACTGAGTGTACTTTAAAATAAAACACTGTCATGGTAAGGGAAGGGGAAGAAAGAAAGAAACTGACTGGATTACTCTTAAAAGTGCTAGCACAGAGATAGAAGGACCAAATGGTCTCTTTCCAAGCTGTAATGGTTCATTTATAAAATTCATGAGGTGGTTTGAGGTCAAAGACCTCAAGAGTTTCATACAACGAAGCAAACCACTGCAAAAAATCAGCAGATTGTAGAGCAATAGTATATCAGTAGCTGAACAGAGCAAGAGAGTCTGTCTTTAGTTGTCTGTGATTAGCTTAATCAGCAACATTTCATGTTGCCCTGACATTTGAAGGACTAAACACAAATTCTGACAACTGCCTGCAGGACAAGGACACAGTCTGGCAAAACATACAGCAGGCCTGGAACAGGTAGGAAGTGCACATGGATGGGACTGGCATGAGGCCCAGTTATTTCCAGCTAAGAATATCACTGTAAGTACAGCAGTAGCCACGGGTACAGACACCAGCAACATCACATGGGAAAGGACTGCAGGATTTTGCCAAATCACGTCAACTCCACTGCATGAACGGGTCTCTTTGTGGTAACTGCTACAACTTCAAACAAATAAAAATAAACAATTACATCTAATCCGAGCCTTGATCGGATATCTCAGAACTATTTCAAAGGGCTCGATATGCAATGAATTACTTTTCAAGTGGTTAAGATGATGTAGCACAGCTCTCAGCTGTTTCACAGCAGACTGCACGCCACACACAGCAAGATGAATTGCCCTTATACGGCTTCAGTAGTGTGGTTTCAGGACAGGACGCTGAGCAACATTGAGAGTTAAAGGGCAGCCAAAAAGTCAGGCAAAATCAGAGTGTAGCATTGCTCTTCCTTTGGTAAAAGATTATTGTCTGATATCGCAAATGGTGTTGAATCATCACCAAAAGTCAAAAATATATTTGAGATGTGCTGCAGACATTTGCTTTTACCCCACTACTGTACTTAGCAGCCTCCGGGAAAGGGACGTCTGTTGTTTTCTTTCAAGCAGCTTTTTAAAATTTAAAAACTGCACTGCTCGGGAAAAATACCACAGTGTCGACAATCCAAAAGCTGTTCGCACTTGGGTAATCTTTAAAAAAAACTAAAAGGGCACAAAAATTTTGGCATATTGATCCAAAAACAAGCTAAACTTGAGAAGTATAAAGAAGAACTGAAAAAGAACGAAAGACAAGAGTGTTAGAAGAAATTCGCAAGAACCAAGGCGTTTATAAAGGTGGTAAATTGAAGGTCAGTTAAAACAGGGAAAGTCTGAGGTACTAGATATGAACTTTATATGTCTTCAAAAAAAAGTGCTAACTTTCACTGCAAAAAGAAGAGGTGGTAGAGAAATAGAACTAGATAAGATTTGTGAAAAGGAGGTACTTAAGAACTTTACAGTGATCCCATTTGAAAATCTCCTGGACTTGACAGGATTGAAGAGAATTGCAAAGATGAGAAGTGTGGGAGTTGCCACCATAATATCCTTAGTGCTGCCGAAGGACTGAAGAAGAATTTTACACGCCGTTTTGAAAACTGAAGAATAATCATAGCAAATATATCGGAGGTGAAGAATCACATTTGACATTATTCTGGGAAAAGGCCATTTGATGTTTGGAATATATCAGCCTAGATTTGTTAATGACAAATAGTGCTGACTATAAAACTCACCAACTTTTATAATTAGGTATCTGAGAGGAAATGTAACTAGTATGATTGAGGTGTATACCGATTTTTTTTTTAAAGTATACAAAATGGACTTGGTTACAAAATAATGACACCGGTAAGGCTAATAAAAATATTACATTAAAGAGCAAAGAGTAGTGATGGAAGTTTATTTTTTAGACTGGTTAGAAGAGTGCAGAAGTGTTCCTCTACAGTGGGATCTTCATAATAAAATCAGGAATGGGTGTGCAGATGATTTAAAGTCCAAATACAGTGACAGATACCAGCAGGGTCTGCTTATGAAAGGGGCAGACGTGTTGTATGAAGAATGATGAGAGAACATACACAAAATGAAACAGCTTTGAATGCTAAAACAGAGAGATCTGGAATTATATGTTCGCTTGAGGACAGTGGAATAGATTGGAATGTTTATTTTAAAAGAGTATCATTAGCTTTATAAACAGGGGGAGGGGGAGTACAAGAGCAAGGAAGAAATACTGAATTATTTAAAACATCATTTGGCCTCAGCTGGAGCACCACAAGCAAATCCAGTCGTTGAACTTTGGACTGTCCACAGAATGCAGTGTACAGACTGAAGGAGATTGGCAGAATTAAAGGCAACCTACACTTCCTCAAAGAGTGAAGCAGATTCAACAGTAAATAAACTCTTGCAATGGGAACAAGCTTTAGGCTAAGGTGGTGGGGGGAAGAGCTGCGAAGTAGAATTAATTGGACACCCTTTTAAAAGAGCAGAGGTACAGAGCCAAATGACTCCATCTACAGAACACAATACTGTGAATTTCACTTCCAAGCCAAGTCTTAAAAACCAAGAGCAACACAAGCAAAATGCTGGAGGAATTCCGCAAGTCAGGCAGCATCTATGGAAATTAATAAACAGTCGATATTTCGGGCTGAGACTCTTCATCATGACTGGAAAGGAAGGGGGTAGACGCCGGAATGAAAAGGGAAGAAGGATAGCTAGACGATGATAGGGGAAGCCAGGTGGGTGGGAAAAGTAAAGGGCAGGAGGGGAGGGAATCTGATAGGAGAGCAGAGTAGAAGGGGAGAAGGGGAAGGAGGGAGATGACAGGCAGCTCAGAAGAGTTAAGAGGCCAGAGTGGGAAATAGAAGAAAAGGTGAGGGGGAAGTGGAGAGAGAAGTATTTATTTACCAGAAGGAGAAATCGATATTCAACAGTTGGCAGCTACCCAGATGGAATACATGCGATCAGGTTGGAGACACCAAACAGAGAATTAAGGCAAAGGACTTCAGGGTTTTTCAACATTTTAGACCCTATTTGTCCATTTCAGTATATAATAGCTTACGCTGTATCATCTCAATTCACAAAATAGGAAGGTTAGCCCTCCCCCCCCCACCCCAGAGTTCTGCCAATGCTGTTCTTTAGCCAGTTGATTGGAGCTGCCTTGCTGTTAGCCTGGAACTCGTCAAGTTACACTCTAATTGTTCTTTCACTTGACCATGTTTAGTTTGGCTGTAAGTGTTAGAAAGAAGGGGAGGAAGGAGACCAACACTGCAGCTCACACCTTGGACATTTCCTCATTCACATCTTCCGGTGTAACTCCATTGCTGCCATCCTTCCATAGGACGATAAAGAGTATCAAATCACTGCTTTACTGCAATTGCCTGTTATTGTACCCGGCTTTCAGATACAAAGTACAGACTCAGGCCCAGATCATACAAGTCACAATAGTTTCAGCACCCACCAGCTCTTTTCTCCCTCCCCAATTCACTTCTGACCAACAGAACAGCTACTGGGTTGCATGTTCTTTCAACAATGCATATCTTCTTTAGGAAAGGAAGCATGCCAGTGAATGGGATGATTAAAAGGAAATTGCACGATTGGGGGGGAATTGAAAATATTGAACACTTTTCTTTTTAAAAAGGTGTCCATGCTTCGAAAAGAAGATACAAAAAAAACAAAGCAAATTGTACTTTTCATTGCATATTAATGTATACCAAATGAGAAATGTGTTTACACAAGGCATCCGCGCGACATTACGGGAACGCAAAATTCAGTAGATCAGCAAAACTAATCTCACTTCTATGGTTAGTAACTACTTAAGCAATTAGTGAGCAGATTCAAATTAGTGCATGAATTAGGATGAAATCATTCCGTGATTAAGTGTGCACAGAAAACATTAAGGAAAACATCACCACAGCAACAGTTTGAGATGTTCAGAAGTTATTTCTGTACGCTGCTTTGAAGTATTTGAATTCAAAAGTATCTAGCCCAATAACAGCTACTATTAACTTCAGGCCATATTCATACACACCAGGCAGGACACTGTCACATAAGCCTCCGTTTGGTAGCACTGTCTATTATCACGAAGACAGACATGAATGAGGTTTTTTTCAAATCTGTCAAGGAAGTGTTGGCAAGATAAACAAAATGACTTGATAATCAGTCTCTGCTAACAAGTATATACACGGATGTATTTTGATGTCAAACTCAACTGTTGGCAAGGTCTGATTGCCTGAAAATTCACCAAGGAGGCTTGATGTGGAGAATAGCCACTAGAACAAAGACTGCTGAGGTATATTACTACAGGTGTGGCTGTACCCAGTACTAACCAGCATCTTACCACAGTGGAAAGAACTGGAGTTACTGTTGAAATTTGCTTTAAAAAAAAACAAATAGAATTTTAAAAATGCCACGTTTAAAAATGTTCCAATGGAGCTGAGATAAGTGGTTTCAGTATCTCAAAAATCACCTTCAGTGATCATCAAGTCCAATTATATATATATATATATATATATGAAATTAGGTTGATTGACAACAGATTTTGCATCAAGGTCCAGACAGCTATTGCTTAGTACAAATACAGATTAATATTTAATTACTTTGGGGAGATGATAAATAAGTTTTTACGGTTAAAATTGCAATTGGAAGCTAGAGATATAGATTGGACAGAGTACCATGTTGCAGGGCCCCACCTAGGCACTGGTTTTATTTAATGCAATCGGTATTTTGGAATCAGAGCCAGCTTACAGAACAGGTCAGGGAAAGGGTTCAGCGGTTCATGCATCTCTCATAGCTGAAAACTGAAAGCCAAAATTCTACGTTGCAAAATCTAGACAGAGGAGCTCAAACAAAGGGAACGCCATCCATTCGAGAGCCCTCACCAAGTCCGTTTGAGGAAGTGGCTAGGTTAGCTGGAACGGACGACTCCAGGTCCGCATCCAGAATTCCTAAAGGGTCCAGCTGCGCAACATGATGCCCTCGTATCTGGAACGTGGAAAAGAATGGAGAAGAGGGGATGGTGGAAGAGAAGGGGAAGAAAAGGAGAAAGAACAATTTACATATTTTCAAAAATACTCAGAATTTTTAAAACATCTCACCAAGGTTGGAGGTGCCAACAGGAAAAGCAGTACGAGACTCATCAAAATCTACTATATTAATGCCAAGTGGATCAAGTTTAGTGATGTGGTGACCCCTGACCTGTGAATAAGGAACAAGAATATTCAAGAACAAATTTTCTGTGCTGGGGTACGACACAATACTTACACATTACAAGTACCTTCATTAGATCACTTAGCATGCTTCTCCAATTTTACAATGAACACTCTGAAATACAGAGAATTATATAATTTGAATGATATGTATATTATTGGCCGAAGTAAATCTTATAGTCTGAATTATAAATATAATAACTATTAACATGGAGTAGTTCATCTTCTACATTCTCTTTTGACAGTGATTAGAACAGGCTTGACCAGTTCACAAGCACTGGCTGCTTCAAGGACAAGTGACTCTGGGAACAATAAGATATTCTACTACAAAGGTGATGTTGGAGGTAAGTGTCAGGCCTCATTTGGTCCTCAATTAATGATTACATTCCAGCAGAAGAGGGTGATCAGTAACAGCCAGTGCAGCCTCCTTTACACTGGTGAAACCCGAGGTAGACTGATGGACCGCATTGTCAAGCACCTTCACTCCATCTGCAACAAGCAGGGTTTTCCTGTGCCAAACTATTTTAATTCCAATCTCCATTCCCATTTCAACATTAAGGAGTGTGCCCTCTAGTGACATGATGAGGCCACTCTCAGGTTGAAGGAGCAACACTTAATCATGGTAGCTACCAATCTGATGTCATGAACATCGACTTCTTTTAACTTCTGGTAATTTCTGGGTCTGCCCCCTTCTCCTTTTTCCTCCATTCCCCATTCTGACTCCCATCTTACCTGTTCACTTCTCCTCATCTGTCTATCATCTCCCTATGGTGCTCCTTCTCCTTTCCTGTCTCCCACGGTCCACTCTCCTCTCCTATCAGATTCCTTCTTTAGCCCTTTCTCCTTCCAGCTTCTCACTTCATCCCCCTCTCTCACTCACCCACCTTCCCCCTCACTTGGCTTCACCTACCACCTGCCAATTTGTATTCATTCACCTTCTCTACCATCTTATTTTTACTTCTACCCCTTCCTTTCCAGTCCTGATAAAGGGTCTCGGCCCAAAACGTTAATTGTTCATCCGCCTCCATAGATGCTGCCTGACCTGCTGAGTTCCTCCTGCGTTTTGTGTGTGTTAATCAGTAACAGCAACCCTGGTCACTTCTGTATAAGACAATGTCCAGAAAGCCCGGGGCCAGGAGAAGAGCTGATAAACACTTGCAAAAAACAGCAGAGAAATGAGCAGTGTAATGAAGTTGATAGCATTGTTCTGAGAGCTGGTATACACTTAGGTCAAGCAGCATCTATGGAGGGGAATAACAGTTGATGTCTGAAGCTGAGACCCTTCATCAGGACTGGAAAGGAATGGGGAAAGAAGCCAGAATAAATAAGTGGGGTAAGAGGAAGGTGAACAAGCTCGCAAGTGTTAGTTGAAATCAGGTGAGGAGTGAATGTAGGTAGGCAAAAAAATGTCTTTTAAAAAATTGTAGCTGTGATATATGGCCTAAATAAGAGAAGAGTGCAGATCAGCCAAATTTCAAGAAAATGGCTAACTGGTCTATTCCATGATCTCTTTATCAATGCGTTTAGTGCAAACAAAATGGATCTTTCAGCAGATATCAACTGTACACACAGCAGGTAGGATCATAAAGAACATGAAACAAAGTTATGTAACTGTCCCTAGTTTTCCTCTCCTGCTGACATCATTTACTCTTCAATGATAGGCTTCCAGCCTCAAGAGTTTCCTCTGTAACCTGCATAGCTCTTTTCTAACTTCACGCCTTGGTTATCAGCAAAGGCGGCCATGATGCCCCTGGATATTTGTTTTGCTGAAGGTTCCTCAACAAACTATCCCCACCTACACTTTCTTGAGGACAGTATCACAGCAAGGAGACAAAATCAATGGCAGGCCAGTATGCAGATCAAAGGAAATAAAGTCAGCATGGCAACAAATGGATCTCAGGATTCTTTTCATGGCAGATATTGACTGTGAGAAGTCTAGTGTTGTAGCATCCGTTCTGCTGAGGTTTTGAGTCCCACGGATCCTTTCCTGATCAAGTTCAAGTTTAATTGTCATTCGAGAAGTGGCAGATAAATAACACTTCATCAAATGGTGTTTACCAGTGCGGCGGCTATACCCATTACCTGAAAGTGTATTAGGTAACAAAGTTCAATGCATCAATATTAAAGCAACCAACTTGATCTGCTTTAAGGATTGTGTAATAAACATTGGTCAATAAACATTGCATAGGTTGACAAATAACAGCAATTGGTGAGGATGGTGTCATTTGAAATGTAGTTCTGAAGTTCAAATTTATTATCAAAGTACATACATGTTGCCACATAAACACAAATCTCTGCATGGAACAGTCATTAAAATTACACTCCGATCTAATCTAGGCTCCAAATTCTTATCTTTACCAATCTTATCACTCTTTAGGATGTACAGTTGGACTCTGTGCCCCTAGGCCAAGTCAAGTGGGGAACAAAAGTCAACTTTTGCTGTTATTCAGCAATTCCTGCCACAACGGAAGCTTATGCGGTCATTATAGAATTTAAAATTCTTTGTAGTCATGCAAGCCAGAGAGCAGAGGCAAAACAAGGTGATTATTAAGACAGTATTTCTAGCTCATTGGTTGGGAAACAGCCATTGAGTGAGATAATATATTACAAGAGATTCTGCAGATGCTGGAAATCTAGAGCAACACACACACATAAAATGCTAGAGGAACTTAAGCAAGTCAGGTAGTATCAATCCATAGATGCGGGGGAGGGGTAGGAGTACAAGTTAGAAGGTAATAGGTAAAACCAGATGAGACCAGGTGAGGGGGAAGGTCGATGAGTGAGAGAGGCGATAGGCGGAGGAGGTAACGGACTAGAGAAGGAACCTAACAGGAGATGATAGTGGACCATGGGAGAAGGGAAGAAGAGTGAGGTGATAGGCAGGTGAAGAGAAGAGAAGGGGTAAGAGGATCTCCAGAATAGGCAATGAGAAAAAGTAAGGGTGGGGGTAGAAATTATTGGAAGTTAAGAGAAATCGATGTTCACACTGTCAGGTTGGAGACTAAGCAGGTGAAATAGGAGGTTTTGCTCCTCCGACCTGAGAGGGGGGACTCATCGTTCTTTTTCCATACATACTGCCTGACCTGTTGAGTTCTTCCAGCAACTTGTGTTTGCTCCTCATCTGCAGAATCTTTTGTGCTTACAGAACGTTCATAAAATTTACAACACTCTGATAAAGACATTAACAACAGAAAAGATTCACTGTGATTGGCGCCCAGCTGACTACCTGATATGCTCTGATGAGTGACTGCACAGCCAAGTGATCCTCTACTAACTTGTCCACGTTTGGTTGTGCAATTATCCTGGACTGGGCCTGAGGTAAGAAAGCCGGACTTGCACCCAGCGGAGGAGGACTTAGGTAAGCAGTGCCTGGTGGTGCTCCCGTGTTAGCATTGCGAAAGAATACGTCCCAAGACTATGGAAATAAAAATTTAGAAGGAAGAATTTCTGAGTTTCAAAGTGTAAAATTTGAAGAAAAATATCATCTACTATACCAGTAAGAAAAATCTAAAAGTTCAAAAAAAATTATCAAAAGACATATCTGTACTAGAAATAGCTTTTCATTAATTCCATTGTATTTCTTCATTAGTTATGTTTACGCCATCAATCTGACAACCAATATGCAAAAGATAAATCCTGCAATTAATAAAAAAAGGAAATAACCGTTCATGAAGTTCCAAGTAAATTTATTATTAAAGTACCATATAAAACCCTGAAATTCATTTTCTTGCAGGCAAACTCAGTAAATAGACTCAATGAAAGACCACATCCAACATGTTGGACAAACAACCAGTGTGAAAAAGACCACAAGCTGCAAATACAAAGGAAAAAATAGTAATAAATAAATAAGCAATAAGTGTCGAGAACACGAGATGAAGAGTCCTTGAAAGTGAATCCATATGTTGTGGGAACAGTTCAGAAACGGAGCAAGTGCAGTTGAATGAAGTTCAAAAGGCCTGGTGTTGAGGGGTAGTAACTGTTCCTGAATCAGGTGCTGTGGGTCCGGAGGCTCCTGTACCTTCTTCCTGATGGCAACAGCGAGAAGGTGCATGATCTGTCGTAGAGTTCTTGAAACTGAATCTATAGGTTGTAGAGTCAGCAGTGATGTAGTTGTTACTGGCTCCAGTTTAACCTTAGTCCAGTAGCCTCACAAGAGGACATTCCCCAAACTCATCTTAACTCTTGTAATGTTAGAGTTATGTTTTTAAGTTTTCTTGCTTGTGATCTTTTCAATAGAACACTGCTCCTTGAAAATGCATTATATTGACTTAGGACAACAAGTCCCATCTCATCTAACACACACACACAAAATTCTGAATTTATGAACACCTGGTTTTTGCCGCAGCACAGTACAAACATGACAAATCTCAGTTAACATAAACTGGGCAACAAAATAAACATTATGACATTATTGCAGATTTAGAGAGACAAACGAAATATAGTCCAAGGTAGTGTTGAGGATTTTTGGGTCACAACAGACCATACGACCAAGGAGTAGAATTAGGCTATTAAATAGATTGGAGTCTGCCTCGCCATTCCATCGTGGCTCATTTATTGTCCCTTTCAGCCTAATTTTCCTCAGCAACACACACAAAATGCTGGAGGAATTCAGCAAGTCAGACTGAATCTATGGAAATGAATATAGTCGATGTTCCACGCCAAGACTCTTCTTCTTAACTCTAAGTTTCCCGCCTTCACCCCATAACCTTTGATACACTGATAAATCAAGAACCTATCAAACTCCGCCTTAAATATACCCAATGACTTGGCCTGCACAGCTGCCTGCGGCAAAATAATTCCACAGATTCACCACCGTCTGGCTAAAGAAAGTTTTCCTCATCTGTTTTAAACGGACATCCCTCAGTTCTGAAGCTGTGCCCTCCGGTTCTAGATTCCTACACTACAAGAAACATCCTCTCCATATTCACTCTATTCAGCCCTTCAATATTCAATTAGTTTCAATAACTCCCATCAGGTCTTTTTACCCTTGCAGTTTCTTAACTCTACTCACAAGAATTCCACATCTTCTGATCCAATAGCACCTCTTTCTAAGGATTTGATTTCAATTTTCAACGACTGAGCCACCCCACCTCCCGTGCCTACTTGCCTGTCTTTTTGATACATGTGCATCCTTGGATGTTAAATTCCCAACTACAATCTTCTTTCAGTCACTTCTTGGGGATGCCCACAACCTCATAGCTGCCAATCTCCAACTGTGCTAGGAGGTGGTAGTGTTAGGGATTTTTCAGATTGGTTCAAGAACGCTACAATTTGAGACTGTTAGGGATTTTCCGATCAGTTCAAGACTATAGTTTGAGGCAGTGTCAGGGATTTTCAGGTCGGTTGTTGAAACTTGAAGTGAGGGTCATCCTACACTTCCTGCCTGAGGACAACATTGCCCCCCTCAACCTCAGTGACATCTAATACACTGTAAATAGTTGCCCATTAATCCTTCCAACCAAATACTGCAGTGTTCACTACAGAAATATATGGCATATGCAGACGAAACAAGATTAAGGCATAATCTGCAGGCTTTAAATAATACTGCGCAACGATCTAGTTAATAAAGCCGCTTTAACACTTGTATTTTGTAAAGCAATTGCTAAAGTTAAGGCGATTGCATATCAAATCATGCATGTAGCAGAAATGAAATGTATGAACAACCTCTGAAAGGAGAGGTGAAATAGACTGGAGGCAGCAAATGTTCAGTAATGCCAGAGGAAACCACCGAAAATAGCTTGAAAGGAAGTTACATAGAGTTTAGGGACAGGGTGAAGAGGACAGAAAGAACAGTGAGGGATTAAGTACAAAGCCAGCAGATGTTAACAATTGAGGGAGGAAAGAATTGCAAAGTCATTATTTATAAAAATATGTTTTATAAGAGGTATTTATTCATACTGGTTACCTTTTTATCAGAAGAAGCTTGCTGTAAAATCCACACTAAGCCAAACTCGCCTGATCTTGGTTGACCTCAGCCAGAGCAGATGTGAGCACTTGGCAAACGATTGAGAGGCAATGCCTCTCCTGTCAGATATAGTGACCATGAATCCAAGCCTTCTACTGGAAAACACATATTAATGTATTGGACCAGGACTGAATTGACTGTGAAATAACTGGGCAGTTATTGGGCAGAGAAAACAGACACTTATTTTCAGTTGGTTATCTGGTTGCAGGCCAAGGAGTTGGGGATCTGGCTGCAACAAGGGAGTTAATTTCTCCTCCCTGAAAGCATAGTTCCCTGTACATTGGTACACTTGACATTTTAGCACACATAGCAACCAAAGTCAAAATTTTTACCCAAAAAGGTTTATGATGCGCAGTGTGCTCTGCCCATGAACCTTAACCTTTAAACATTTTGACATTAGAGGAAAACATCATACCTTCAAGACTTGGTATGGCAATTGCTCTGCCTGCCCGTCTCAGCAAGGAACTGCAGAGTTATGGACAAGCTCAGTACATTACAGAAACCAGGCTCCCCTCCATGGTCTCTGTCAACACTTCTTACTGCCTTGGTAAAGCAGCCAACATAATCAAAGACCCACCTACTCCAGACATTCTCTCTTCTCTCATTGGGCAGAAGAAACAAAAACCTGAAAGCAGGTATCACCATAAGACATTCAGCCCAGTGTCTGCTCCACTATTCCATCATGACTGATTTACTTTCTCCTCTCAACCCCATTCTCCTGCCTCTCCCTGTAACCCTTGATGGCCTTACTAAACAAGAATGGACTGCGCAGCTTAGGATAACGGCACCCAATAATGACTCCTTTGCTTACATCTTTGGAAACAGCTCTATTTATATCTTTAATATCTCATTTTTCCCTTTTCAGAATTCTTTTGAAGACCCTGACCTGGAGTTACATGCTGACTTTGGTTCTTTGTGGAAAAGGGACCCGCTCTCTGGGCCTTAGGACCGGCCGTTTTTCAATTTGCCAAGGATGCAGCACGGAAGACTAGCGCGCCTTCAGGGTGCCGGATTTTTCGTGGCTGTGGAGGCCGGCAGATTCAAGGTTAGTGCTACTGCCTGGTACATCGTGGAAGTACACAGAAGATTGAAAGCAGTGAGTTGGCTGCTGGCTGTGCCCCTGGAAACCTGAGATCTTTGGGCACAGAGCTAGGAAAAAGCGACGCAACAGACTTTTAACACCATAAATCAGCAAGTTGTTTTGTTATGTCTCCTTTCTCGCTGTGAAACGGGGTCACCTCTTTTTCCCTTATTAGGGAGAGACAGCGAGTCTGTGGTATATCGAATACCGGGTGAATGAGTAGTCTTTGGGATACCACAAGTCTGTATCTTTATTGATGCTTTGCTGCACACTCCAGTGCTCGGTGGAGGGTGCAGATGCTTTTTTTGCTGGTGGGGGAGGGGGGCGTCGCTTTGCTGCTCCTTGTGTGTGGGAGAGGGGCTTTGGGGTTCTAACATTCAACTGTCATTCATTCTTTGGGGCACTCCAGTTTTCGTGGATGTTTGCGAAGAAAAAGAATTTCAGGATGTATATTGTATACATTTTTCTGACATTAAATGTACCTATTGAAACCTATCAACATCTGCTTGGGTTCCATGGCCATCTGTGGCAATGAATTGCACTGATTCACCACCCTCTGATTAAAGAAATTCTTACACATCTCTGTTCTAAAGGGTGTCCTTCTATTCCAAGCCTGTGCCCTCTGGTCCTAGACTCTACCACTATTGGAAACATCCTCTGCATGTCCACACTATACAGGCTTCTTAATATCAGGTGGGTTTTATTGAGATCCTTCCCCCCACCACCCACCATCACTGTCATTCTTATAATGACAGAGGCCCAGAGGCATCAAGTTCATTTCATGTTAACGCTTTTATTCCAGAAATCTCATGAACCTCCTCTGGGCTCTTTCCAATGCTTAGATAAGGGCCCCAAAACTGCTCACAATACTCCAACTACTCCAATGCCTTATAAAGCCTCAGCATTACATGCTTGCTTCTAGGTTCTGGTCCTCAAAGACCAGGCTCAAAACAGTTTCTACCCTGCAGGTATAAGTATATTGAAGGGCTCCCTTGTATACTAAGGTAGACTCTCAACTTGACAATCTACCTCGTTCTGTCCTTGTACATAACTGATTGCCTACACTGCACTCTGTTCTTGTTTTACCTTGTACCACCTCAATGCACTGTTGTAATGAAATGATCTGTACCAAGGGTATTGAAGACAAGTTTTTCACTGTATCTTGGTATATGAGACAACAATGAAATAATTTACTAATTTATTTACCATATTCTCAATACTTCCTGACTTTATGAAGTACCCAGGCATTCAAAGAAACTATCAAACCAATCAGCACCGTATTAAATTGTGTACTCAGTATCATAGTTATTATTTATTTTAGTATTGCTCTGAAGCTTAGTCACCCCTGTAACATTTTTACAACTTCTACTGAGGTTAATAAACAAAGTGGTAAAACATTGAAAAATAATTACCAGAAGGATGTGACAAAGATTAAAAAGACATGTTTGATCGACAAGTAGATGCTTCAGAAATACAATGAATTGTTAAATATACTCCAAAAATTAATCAAATTGGAGGACTTCAAACTAATGAAAAAGTGCAGAAAAATCAAGAATGGACAAAAATTTTTTGCCTTGGAAAGAATTGCACTGCAGTCAAGTACAACTCATTCTCCTATCCATGTTAAATATCATTTCATAAACCTACTTTCCTGTATCTTTTCATTATTTAGAAATCCTCAAATTTACTTCATCGCCTTTTCTATTCTCTCATGTATATTTAATGTTAATACTTTCAGTAAAGCATCTATTTTCCCATTAGAGTGCAAGAAAATAAGAGCTAGACTAGGGTCACTTGGCCCCTTGAGCCTGCTGTGCTGTACGATCTGGTTGATCTGCCCAGCCCTCATGTCTTCTGTGCCAGGCCCCCATAACATCTCAATTCCCTGATCTTTCAAGTGTCTTCCTACTCTTTAAATACCCACAGTAATCCAGCCTCCACAAAGCTTGGGGAGGAGGCAGAGGGAAGAACGAGGAGACTCAAATCACAATTTGTAAGAAGTTCCAACAGATGTCAAGTTTTAGATGACTATTCTCAATCTCGTTACTATATCCTTTGACACTCTCCCACTGGTGGAAAGATCATGACGTCTACTCATTTCCCCTCAAGATCTTATTTGCTTCTATAAGATCACTCCTTATTCTTCTAAACTCCAAAGAATATACAGTACTGTGCAAAATTTATAGGCACCCGAGATTCTTTTATATAAAATTCTGTTTTATATGTTTATTTTTTGTCTTCTGCATTCCTGTATCAGTAGAAAAGAACTAAGTTTAGATTTCCCAACATTAACTTTCCAAATTAACTGTTACACAGCAACACACACAAAATGCTGGAGGAACCCAGCAGATCAGGTAGCATCTATGGAAATAAACAGTCAACATTTCAGGCCGAGACCCTTGGAAGGGAGGAGATGCCAGAATAAAAAGGTTGGGGGAGGGGAAAAGGCTAGCTGGAATGTGATAGGTGAAGCCAGGTGGGTGTGAAAGGTAAAGGGCTGGAGAGGAAGGAATCTGATAGGAGAGGAGAGTGGACCATAGGAGAAAGGGAAGGAGGAGGGAACCCAGGGGAAGTAGTAATGTTACAGAGAATTTTTTGTATTTCATTAAAGGAAGTAGTATATTAAGTAATAGACCATTTTTCACATAGAAATGATTGTTTTGTGGGTATATAGCTCAGTGCATGATTAAATAAAGATAACAAACGATGCTAATGATCAATGACACAATGAACTGAATGAAATAAACTGATTAACTGAAACAGAAACGGGTGTAGGATTAATCAGGCTGGGTGAAGGACAACCAAATTAAAAGATGAAGGTGTGGCAGATGTGACAGTTTAACCTTTAAATCATCAATTTTTACACCATGGCAAGAGCAAGCACAGCAACAAAACACAATGTTATCATCCTGTATCACCAAGATCTCTTCAAAGCAGAAATTTTGCAGTAGACAGGAGTTTCAAGATGTGCTGTCCAAGCACTTTGGAAGAAGCACAAAGAAAATGGGCAGGGTTGAGGAACAGAAACCCAGTGGTTGGCTACATAAACTGAGTGCAGCAAACGAGAGATACGTCAAACTGACGACCCTTCCAAATCAGAAGAATTCCTGTTCTATCAGCTCTGAACTCAAAGAAGCCACTGGAACCCAAATATTCCCCTATAGTGTGGAGAAATCTTGTCAGAAGTGGCCTTCATGGAAGAGTTGCTGCCAAAACACCATTCCTCTGAAGTGGAAACAAAGTCAAGAGCCTCACTGCCACATAAAAACACAAGGACTGGGGTGCTGAACAATGGCAGCAAGTGCTCTGGACTGCTGAGTCAAAATTTGAAATTCTGGATGATGAGCATCTGTAGTCAAGCCGTGGGACACAGCGGAGGTTCCCTGCAGGTTTGGGGCTGTATTTCTGCAAATGCAGTTGACTGTCTGGTCAGACTGAATGGAATCCTCAATGCTAAATAGTACAGTGCATGCAAATTCTCATGCATCACACAATACCATCAAGGAGGTATCTGGTTGGTCCCAAATCTACTCTATAGCAGTACAATGACCTCAAATACTTGGCCACGAACATAAAAAAATCTATCTTAAGCAAAAAGAAGAACAAGAAGCTCTGTGGTATGCCCTCCACAGAGCCCTGATCTCAACATCATCAAGGCTGTCTGGGATTGCCTGGAGACAAGAAGCAAGCAAAACAGCCAAGTCCGCAGAAGAACTGTGGCAAGTTCTCCAAGACGTTTGGAATGACCTACCAGCTAATTTTCTTCTAAAACTGCACAACAGTGTACTTAAGAGAAATGATGCAGTTCTAAAAGCAGACGGTGGTCACACCAAATATTGATTTGATTTAGTTTTTTTACTGTTTAATGCTGGCAAGTAGTCTCACGAAAAGGAGAGCTGAAAGTCTCTCTCTGCGAGTATATAACCATATAACAATTACAGCACAGAAACAGGCCATCTCGGCCCTTCTAGTCTATGCCGAACTCTTACTCTCACCTAGTCCCACCAACCTGCATTCAGCCCATAACCCTCCATTCCTTTCCTGTCCATATAGCTATCCAATTTGACTTTAAATGACAACATCGAACCCGCCTCAACCACTTCTGCTGGAAGCTCGTTCCACACAGCTACCAATCTCTGAGTAAGGAAGTTCCCTCTCATGTTACCCCTAAACTTTTGCCCTTTAACTCTCAACTTATGTCCTCTTGTTTGAATCTCCCCCACTCTCAATGGAAAAAGCCTATCCATGTCAACCCTATCTATTCCCCTCATAATTTTAAATACCTCTATCAAATCCCCCCTCAACCTTCTACGCTCCAAAGAATAAAGACCCAACTCGTTCAACTTTTCTCTGTAACTTTAGAGATGAAACCCAGGTAACATTTTAGTAAATCTTCTCTGTACTCTCTCAATTTTGTTGACATCTTTCCTATAATTCGGTGACCAGAACTGTACACAATACTCCAAATTTGGCCTTACCAATGCCTTATACATTTTCAACATTACATCCCAGCTCCTATACTCAATGCTCTGATTAATAAAGGCCAGCATACCAAAAGCTTTCTTCACCACCCTATCCACATGAGATTCCACCTTCAGGGAACTATACACCATTGTTTCTAGATCCCTCTGTTCAACAGCATTCTTCAATGCCCTACCATTTACCATGTATGTCCTATTTTGATTAGTCCTACCAAAATGTAGCACCTCACATTTATCAGCATTAAACTCCATCTGCCATCTTTCAGCACACTCTTCTAACTGGCCTAAATCTCTCTGCAAGCTTTTAAAACCTACTTTATTATCCACAACTCCACCTATCTTAGTATCATCTGCATACTTACTAATCCAATTTACCACCCCATCAGCCAGATCATTAATATATATGACAAACAATATTGGACCCAGTACAGATCCCTGAGGCACACCACTAGTCACTGGCCTCCAATCTGACAAACAGTTATCCACCACTACTCTCTGGCATCTCCCATCCATCTTACTACTTCAATATTAATACTTAACGATTGAACCTTCCTAACTAACCTTCTGTGTGGAACCTTGTCAAGTGCCTTACTGAAGTCCATATAGACAACATCCATCGCTTTACCCTCGTCAACTTTCCAAGTAACCTCTTCAAAAAAATTCAACAAGATTTGTCAAACATGACTTTCCACACACAAATCCGTGTTGCCTGTTCCCAGTCAGACTCTGTCTATCCAGATAATTATATATACCATCTCTAAGAATACTTTCCATCAACTTACCCACCACTGACATCAAACTCACAGGCCGATGATTGCCAGGTTTACTCTTAGAACCCTTTTTAAACAATGGAACAACATGAGCAATAGGCCAATCCTCTGGCACCATCCCGTTTCTAATGACATTTGAAATATTTCCGTCAGAGCCCCTGCTATTTCCACACTAACTTCCCTCAAGGTCCCAGGGAATATCCTGTCAGGACCTAGAGACTTATCTACTTTTATATTCCTTAAGAGCGCCAGTACTTCTTCTTTAATCGTCATAGTTTCCATTAACTACCCTACTTGTTTCCCTTATCTGACACAATTCAATATCCTTCTCCTTAGTGCATACCGAAGAAAAGAAATTGTTCAAAATCTCCCCCATCTCTTTTGGTTCCGCACATAGTCGTCCACTCTGATTCTCTAAGGGACCAATTTTATCCCTCACTATCCTCTTGCTATTAATATAACTGCAGAAACCCCTTGGATTTATTTTCACCTTACTTGTCAAAGCAACCTCATAAATTCTTTTAGCTTTTCTAATTTCTTTCTTAAGAGATTCTTTTTATATTCTTTATATTCCTCGAGCACCTCATTTACTCCAAGCTGCCTATATTTATTGTAGATCTCTCTCTTTTTCCAAACCAAGTTTCCAATATCCCTTGAAAACCATGGCTCTCATACTTTTAACCTTTCCTTTCAACCTAACAGGAACATAAAGATTCTGTACTCTCAAATTTTCACCTTTAAATGACCTCCATTTCTCTATTACATCCTCCCCATAAAACAAATTGTCCCAATCCACTCCTTCTAAATCCTTTCACATCTCTTCAAAGTTAGCCCTTCTCCAATCAAAAATCTCAACCCTGGGTCCAGTCCTATCCTTCCCCATAATTATATTGAAACTAATGGCATTGTGATCACTGGACCCGAAGCGCTCCCCAACACATACCTCTGTCACCTGACCTATCTCATTCCCTAACAGGAGATCCAACACTGCCCCTTCTCTAGTTGGTACCTCCATGTATTGCTGCAAAGAACTATCCTGCACACACTTTACAAACTCCAAACCATCCTTTTACAACTCCAACACCAAACCTTTTACAGAATGGGTTTCCAAGTCTATGTGTGGAAAATTAAAATCTCCCACAATCACAACCTTCTGCTTACTACAATAATCTGCTACCTCCTTACAAATTTGCTCCTCCAATTCTTGCTCCCCATTAGGTGGTCTATAATACACCCCTATAAACGTTATTACATCTTTTCCATTCCTCAATTCCACCCAAATAGCCTCCCTAGATGAGTCCTCTAATCTATCCTGCCAAAGCACCGCTGTAATATTTTCTCTGACAAGCAATGCAACATCTTGCCCCTCTGATTCTATCACACCTGAAGCAATGAAATCCAGGAATATTTAGTTGCCAATCACACCCCTCCTGCAACCATGTTTCACTAATAGCTACAACATATTTCCAGGTATCAATCCATGCTCTAAGCTCATCCACCTTTCTTACAATGCTCCTAGCATTAAAATAGATGCATTTAAGAAACTCTCCACCTCTTGCTCTCTGTTTATCCCTAATGGTGCAAACAACTTTGTTATCTTTTTCTTCCTTCTCCCCTACATCTTCGGTCTGACAGCTCCTGTTCTCTGTCCCCTGCCTATCCTCCCTCACACACTGTCTACTAGCTTTCTCTATTTGTGATCTAACCTCCTCTCTCCTAGTCTCTTCAATATGATTCCCACCCCCCCAACCATTCTAGTTTAAAGTCTCCCCGCCAGGATATTGGTCCCCCTCGGACTCAAGTACAACCCGTCCTTTTTGTACAGGTCACACCTGCGCCAAAAGAGGTCCCAATGATCCAGAAACTTGAATCCCTGCCCCCTGCTCCAATCCCTCAGCCACGCATTTATCCTCCACCTCATTCCATTCCTACTCTCACTGTCGCATGGCACAGGCAGTAATCCCGAGAGTACAAAGCCTCTACAACAGCCAGCCTCCTGTAGTACCTCCTCGTTGGTGACACATGGAAACTGAACTCCTTTCTGACTCGGGCTGAACTACAGATAGGGAAGAAGTCAGGCCCCTGCACACGTAGCACATGTGGACACACCCTGGTGCTTGTGAACAAATTGCCCAGCTATGGGAGTAAACTCGGACAGAAAATGTGGAGGGTAGCCCCTAAGGCGGCTGGTTGTTACTGAGCAGCTCCTGCAGCCAAACTGGTGCCAAAAGCATTGCTTTGCTTTCCTTTAGACTACACTGGTGAGGCCAAGAGGGGGATCTCGACAACGGGTATCCCAAGATCTCCCTATTTTTCCCAGGCTTGTGCCCTGGAGAGGTCCCTCCAATGCTGCACTCCATTGTCCTTTGAGACAGATGGATGCCATCATCATCACTCCTCCTTATAGTAAATTTTTTATATTTAGAAGCTTTTTAATTTCATTATTTTTGAAAAAATCTTCATTTTACACACTACTTGTAGATGCAATTTGTTCAGCTGCTAGTGACAGCATAATCTTCGGAGTAAGTGAAACTCTCTGGACTTCCATTAACGTCACTATATTTGTTGGTGAGGAGACTGAAACCTTATTAGTACCCATGCAATAGGAACAATACTTCTCTATTTCCAGAGCCCAAACCCTCCATGCTATTTGCCTTCCATTCTCCTTCCGGCACTTTCCTATCAAACCTTTGGGGATCTGAGCAGAGGAATGCCCAGATCTCTCTGTACTTCATACATCAGAAACCTCTCTGGATAATCGCCGGCCTTTCGATTCCTTCTGTTGGAGTGCATAGTCTCCCAATCTCCTACATTGCCAAGTTGTTGCTCACACAGACTTCCTTGCACCCATTAATCTTCAATACATGGTAATAAACTTGCCCTATATTTGCTGCACAAAGTGACAGCTGTCTTTTGTATGACACCTGGTCAAATGCTTTCTGAAATATCAAATGTGCTTCATCCATAGCATCTTTGTTGTTCCTGCTAGCTAAATCCTGGAAGAACTCAAACTTGACTTGTATTTCATCATACTATTTCTTTGAAAATAGACTCCAGTGTCTTTCCAACATTTGTTAAGCTAATAGGTCTCCAGTTCCACACCTTTTGCCCTCCTCCCTTGGAATTGCAGTATTTGCATGTTACCCTTTAGTTCTGAAGTCTCTCACTGCTGGTTCTTATAAAATTCCCTGTGCTCTGGCATACCACTAGCCCCAACCATTTTATTTGTTATAGTCTATAAACTAACATTTTCTTTGACCTCCTTGGTTAACCATGGATGATTCAACTTTCTCCTGGGATCCCTCTCTCTGAGATCTTCCACTGGTTGGGACCAACCATGGATGCTGTGTCCAAGCTCTCTGTGCATATGCAAGCCAGGGCAGTATGACATGTGGAGAGCAACCTGTTGCCTGTATAACTGGCTCCCCCTCTCCACACAGCTGACGAATCCAGACACTGATATAGTTTGTCAGTAGAGGGATTGCAGGAGTTGCCAGTCAGCATTGAACTCAACATAGGACTGCTGCTAGGGACTCCAGCTCTGGACTTCTCCCTTCGGGTTTGCTCCCTAAGCCATCCCCATAAGTGGGTACAGCTGCAAGGCAGTGAAGATGTACAACCCACACAAGATACTGGAGGAACTCAGTGGGCCAGGCAGCTTCTAAGGAAGAGTACAGTCAACGTTTCAGGCCGAGACCCTTTGTGTGTGTTGCCTGGATTTCCAGCATCTGCAGGTTTTCTTGTGATTGAGAACGGTTTACAATCAGGGTTTTCCCTTTCTAATTAGAATAAATTTATGCCATGTGTTATGTACTAGCTGTACTAACTCATCCACTGGCCTCTCTCAATTACAGGTGTCCCCCGCTTTACAAGCATTCGCTTTACGCCACTTCGCTTTTATGAAAGACCTACATTAGTACCTGTTTTCGCTAACCAAAAGAGGATTTTTGCTTTTACAAAAAAAGACGCCCGCTTTAAACTTGTGTTCACCCCAAGAAAGACTACCATGACCGTGAAGCCTTGCGCGGGCAGGTGTGTGCACATGCATCTATGTGCCAATTTTTCCCTACAATCGGTTTTGGCTAAATCTTCCCGATTCTGTTAAGTGAAACTACACTGTATATACATCATTTCTACTTTATATAGGCTGTGTATTTATCATATCATTTCTGCTTTTACTATATGTTAGTGTTATTTTAGGTTTTATGTGTTATTTGGTATGATTTGGTAGGTTATTTTTTGGGTCTGGGAACACTCAAAAACTTTTCTCATATAAATTAATGATAATTGCTTCTTCGCTTTACACCATTTCAGCCTAAGAATGGTTTCATAGGAATGCTCTACCTTCGGATAGCGGGGGAAACCTGTACTCAGACCACTCCAGGCAATATTATTTCATATCAATTTGATTAGTCTTATTTGAATTGAGGGCAATGAGGGCAAATACCCTAAATCATAAACAAACTGGCTGGATTTTACCAAGTTATGATCACTAGAGATCCATAACCACTATTTTGGCATAATTTACATATTACTATTTAATTATTTATGGTATTATTGCTGTTTAATTATTTATGGTGCAACTGTAACGAAAACCAATTTCCCCCAGGATCAATAAAGTATTATCACTATGACAACATCTTTTATTAATCCTACCACATTACAAACCAAATCTTAATTAGCCAATGGATAGGATCAATAACAAACTGCGCTAAGAAATGATCCTTATCACACAATGCACATTTCACCTTTTTAGTACCCTTACCTGTTTGATTAGTCCAAATGATACACAGATTAAGATCACCCATGACGATCTGTTTCATTCTTTCATGCTTATATTTCTCCATTTTATGTTGTGTTCTATAGAGAAATAACTTTGAGAGCCTAGATACTACTCCCACCCAGGTTTTCTTCCCCCTGCTTTCCATTATTTCCACCAAAACTGATTCCACATCACTATAAACTGCATTCATTTCACTACTCAGCTTTGAGTTGATTCTTTCTTTGATTAACAAAGCCAGCAAAGAGCTAACAAAAGGGGATAGCAAGTTCCCTCTCTGCTTTTGCCTATTCTTTTGGAATCTTGTACAATCTGAAACTTTGAGATTTCAGTCATCCTATAACCCTGTCTCTGATTAAGCCATAATCATATTACATTGCCACCAACATGTCTACCTTGCTATAAATGCATGATAGTGTTTTAAATTTTGAATTTAAAAAAACTCTCCTGCACACCTTTGCTTGTATTTTCAGCTCCTTCCTGCCACTATCCTGTCCCACTCGTCATTTCATTTTGATATATTAAACTTCTTTTCATTGGAACCTTCCCCACCTTTAATTAACTTGAAAACTTTTCTACAGCTGTTTATACAATTGATCAGGATACTGGTTCCAGCTTAGTTCAAATAAAGCCCATTCCAATGCCACAGCTTCCTTCTTCCCCAGTATTAATGCCAGTGCCCCATGAATTGCTCCTACTCCTATCTTTGAGGTTTGTGTTTATTTCTCTAATCTTATTTACCCTCTGCCAACTGCAAATGCCTCTAGTAATAATTGGGAAGGTCATCATCTTCTGTTTTTTTATTTTGTCCCAAGCTGCTCCTGCACTGAGTGTATGTCTGTGTGCCTTCTGTCTCTGCAGCCCATCCACTTCAATGTTCAACGTGTTGTGTTGTGTGTTCAAAAATGCTCTTCCAAACACCACTGTTGTAACCGATGGTCACCTTCCTGTCAGTTTGAAGCAGTCTGGCCAGTCTCCTCTAACCTCTCTCATTAACAAGGCGTTTTCGCCCCCAGGACTGCTGCTCACTGGGTATTTTTGTATCAGTCCCTGTAAACTCCAGAGACTGCTGTGTGTGAAATTGTGGATTGTTAATTTCTCAGATACTCAAAACCACCACATCTGGCATCAACAAACATTCAAAGTCACTTCAATCGCACTTCTTCCCCATTCTGTTGTTTGGTCTGAACAACAAATGAACCTCTTGACCATATCTGCATACTTTTATGCATTGATTTGACTAGATATTTGAAACAAGTTGGTGCACTGGTATATGTAATAAAGAGACCACTGAGTCTAGTTCTCAGCTCATCTGTACACAGATCAATGTTCCAGGATGCTCCATAAAATTGCCCTTTGTTCTGTTGACTTCAGTAATTCATTCAGTGCCCATGAAATAGACAGAAATAAAGCCAACACTATACCACAGGTTATTGATGGTTCACAAGTTAGCTACACTTTTGACCTAGAAAGTATGATGGTGAGCCTGATCATTCAATATTTTTATACATAGCAAAGCACATTATAGGACAGATAAATCAAGGGTAGATTTTCAGGTAAAAAGAGATACCAGATTAGGAAAGCGATTTGTGATTTTGCGGCTATGACAGCTGAGGTCAAAATCTTGCTCTACTAGTAGTGCTATTTATTAAGATTTTCAGCATGTGGGCTTTGCTATGGCCCATTTAAAGTTCAAAGTAAATTTATTATCAAAGTATGTATATTACACTATATACTACACTGAGATTAATTTTCTTGCAGGCATTCACAGTAGAACAAAGAAATACAATACAAAATAGAATTTAGAAAAGGTGAGTGAGGACAATCTAGATGAAGGGTCCCTGCTCGAAATATTGACTAAGCTCTTTTCCATAGATGCTGCCTGGCCTGCTGAGCTCCTCCAGCATTTTGTGCATGTTGCTTGGATTTCCAGCATCTGCAGATTTTCTCTTGTTTATAACGGAAATCTGCAAGCTTACAAGGATTTTGACAGTGTGAATGTTGGAAGAACATCTCCTCTCGTAGGAGTATCTGGGACAAGGGTGGGACACTATTCAAAATAGGGTTGACAATTCTATTGCTTTTAATTTCATTCATAATTCCTCAGTAAATTCAAAAAGCATGCTTGTTTGAAGCAAGACCTACATAATGCTCAGCTATAGAATGACAAGCAACATTCAACAATCATGCAATAGCCATCTCCAGTAGCGGAGTCCGACCACCTGCATGAAATGTGGCATGACATCATTACAGCAGATCAGAAGTTACATTTGCTGATGTGAATGACTCTCCTAACACTGCATGTGTTTCCAGGACGTGTAAGGCATGTTTTAGGAGTACAATATGCTCAATGAGTGCAACTCCAATCATATTGAAAGGTTGACAATACAACCTGTTTAACTGATACACCATTCGCCACCTTTAGTGTTAGTCATTAGACTACTAGATAGTTGTAGTACATGAGAATAATAAAATGCATCATAGCTGCTTAAACTGGGAGGACAGAAACTCTCAAAGCCACGAGCTCCAGCACCAAGGAAGTGTTCATTCAATAATCCTTTCTCCTAAGGCTCTTGAAACTTCAGACCTCTTATGGACAGAGACATTGAATACTTTCCAGTCAGAGATAAATAAGGGGAGGAGGATTATACTGGGTAGGTTGGCACATGGAGAAGAGGTTACATTCAGCTGTGATCTTATGGAGCTGAGGGACAAGATACTCTGTTCCTCTCCCACAATTCTCTATGACTCAAGTTCTGGGACTCAGAACAGTGATAGACAAAGGCCATCAAATTTAAAGTATGAAGTAAATCTATGGCATGCTGTTTAGAGGAGGATCTGCAAGGGGCAAGGTTCCCATGTGACTGCTATCTTTGCCCTTCTTGGTGCTGGGAGTTTCTGTCCTCATACTTTAAGCAGCTATGATGCATTTATCATTGTCCTGTACTGCAACCACCTACTGGTAGAATGATTAACACTGAAGGTGGTGAATGGTGCACCAGTTAAACAACCTGCCAATGCGGTTGGAGCTACACTTATTTAGACAAATCAGAAGCATACCATACTCCTGAATCATGCAAATGCTCTGCAGGTGGGAAGAGAGGCATTTGCATTAGAAAATATAACTTCTGATCTGCTATGATGATGTGCCAGTGAACATTTTCAGCAAGTGATTGGACTCTGCTATTGCAGATCATTATTGTCTGGTACTGGAATGTTACTTGTCATTTTGTGCCTCAGAATTACAGTATTCATCCTGCTGGAGGATCTTGGTCCAAAATGTCCATTGTCCTCTTTTCCATAGATGCTGCCTGGTCTGCTGAGTTCCTCCAGCATTTTGTGTGTATTACAATATGTAGTCTTGTTTCATAAAAGCAAGCTTTTTGAATTTACTGAGGAATTATAAATGAAATTAAAAATGATGCAATCAACAACCTTGATAGAACTGATTGAGTGAAGGTTAGGCTATGCTACAAGATTAGATTACGGTACTGTAGTGGCTAACATTGCTGTTGCTTTTAGTCCAGTTCTCATTAATATTTGCAAACAACAGCAATTCTGCAGATGCTGGAAATTCAAGCAACACACATAAAAGTTGCTGGCAGCTTCTGTAGGAAGAGGTGCAGTTGACGTTTCAGGCCGAGACAACGTCGACTGTACCTCTTCCTACAGATGCTGCCTGGCCTGCTGCGTTCACCAGCAACTTTGATGTGTGTTGCTCATCAATATTTGCATAGTTTGTCTTTTGTACATTGCTTTTACAAGCCTTTCTGTGTGTAGTTTTTCATTGATTCGATTGTACTTTGTTCTATGAATACTTGCAAGAGTTGAATCTCAAGGTAGTAGATGGTGACATATCTGTACTTTGATAAACTTACTTGGAACTTCGGGGATGTCACAGATGATGGAAGAAAATGGTTCTATAACATTGCCCTGAAGAACTCATGCAGTTACAGCTGGAACGATTGGCCTCCCACTATATTATTTCTCTGTGCAATGGCATAACTTTGACTACCAAGGTTTTGGTTTTATCAGGGCGCTCTCTGGTCAAATGCTGCCAATTGATCACATCTCACCTCCACAATTCAGTTCTCTGTTGCAGGAGTAAATCCATAGTAACGTATGGAGCAAAGAGTGAGTGAGTGCGTACATACGTACACACACACACACATCCAGAAAAGTTGGGATATTTTCCAAAATGCAATAAAAACAAAAATCTGTGATATGTTAATTCACGTGAACCTTTATTTAACTGACAAAAGTACAAAGAAAAGATTTTCAATAGTTTTACTGACCAACTTAATAGTATTTTGTAAACATACACAAATTTAGAATTTGATGGCTGTAACACACTCAACAAAAGTGGGACAGAGGCATGTTTACCATTGTGTTACATCACCTTTCCTTTTAATAACACTTTTTAATCGTTTTGGAACTGAGGATACTAATTGTAGTAGATTTGCAATTGGAAATTTTGTCCATTCTTGCTTGATATAAGACTTCAGCTGCTCAACAGTCCGTGGTCTCCGTTGTCTGATTCTCCTCTTCATGATGCGCCATACATTTTCAATAGGAGATAGATCTGGACTGGCAGCAGGCCAGTCAAGCACACACACTCTGTGTCTACAAAGCCACGCTGTTGTAGCCCGTGCAGAATGCGGTCTGGCATTGTCCTGTTGGCACCTTGATGGCAACATATGTCTCTCTAAAATCCTAATATATGCCTCAAAGTCAATGGTACCTTCACATTCATGCAACTCACCCATGCCATGGGCACTGATGCACCCCCATACCATCACAGATGCTGGCTTTTGCACCTTTCGCTGATAACAATCTGGATGGTCGTTTTCATCTTTGGCACAGAGAACTCGATGCCCGTTTTTTCCAAAAACTAGCTGAAATGTGGACTCATCTGACCACAGCACACGGTTCCACAGTCTTTCCGTCCATCTGAGATCAGCTCGGGCCCAGAGAACTCGCCGGCGTTTCTGCATAGAGTTGATGTATGGCTTCCTCCTTGCGTAATACAGTTTCAAGTTGCATTTCTGGATGCAGCGACGGACTGTGTTGAGTGACAATGGTTTTCTGAAGTACTCCCGAGCCCAGGTGGCTATAATAGTCACAGTAGCATGACAGTTTCTTAGGCAGTGCCGCCTGAGGGCTCGAAGATCACGCGCATTCAACAGTGGTTTCCGACCTTGCTCTTTACACACTGAGATGTCTCTGAATTCTCTGAATCTTTTCACATTATGTACTGTAGATGTTGAAAGACCTAAATTCTCTGCAATCTTGCGTTGAGAAATGTTCCTTTTGAATTGACTAACAATTCTCTCACAAATTTTGGCACAAAGGGGTGAGCCACAAGCCATCCTTGCCTACAAAGACTGAGCCTTTGATGGACGCTACTTTTATACTCAGTCATGATACCTCACCTCACCTGCTACCAATTAGCCTGCTTAATGTGGAGTCTTCCAAACCGGTGTTACTTGAATATTCTGTGCACTTTTCAATCTTATTTTAACTCTGTCCCAACTTTTGTTGAGTGTGTTGCAGCCATCAAATTCTAAATTTGTGTATGTTTACAAAATACAATTAAGTTGGTCAGTAAACCTATTGAAAATCTTTTCTTTGTACTTTTGTCAGTTAAATAAAGGTTCACGTGAATTAACATATCACAGAATTTTGTTTTTAAAATCGCATTTTGGAAAATATCCCAACTTTTCTGGAAATGGGGTTTGTGTATATATATATATATATATATATATATATATATATATATATATATATATATATATATATATGTGTGTGTATATATAAAACACACACACACACCAAAACCCAGGCATTTGTTGTCACACAAGTACTGCTTGACTGCAGTACTGATGACATCATCAGTCACAGCTACTGATTGAAAGTGGTCTGATGAGGTAGTAATTAGCTAGATTGGACTTTGCTTCTGTGAAGGGAACCTATTTGAAGAGTTTTCCATATGGCTGAGTGGATGTCAGCATTGTGACAGAACTGGAACAGCTTGACTGGAGGTGCAGCTATTTCTGAACTACAACTACAGCGGGCACATTGACTGGTTCAGAGCCTTTGCTACTTACAGGACACATCTCTACATTTCACAGCAGTTCCAATTGGATTCCAATTGAAGAGTTTTTACCTGGTCTGCTGGTTGTAAACAACTGTCTATTGCTTGCAGGTATCTCAAGGAATACAAATCCACAGTTTCTCTGGGGATTTGGGAATACAGATCCATAATTCTTTGAAAGTGGCATCACATGTAGATAGGGTCAGAAAGATTGCTTTTAGCACATTGGTCTTCATATAATCAAAGTATTGAGTATAGGAGTTAGGATCATTATAAGATGGTGAGACCTTACTTGGAATATTATGGTATTCCGGTCACCTACCTATAGAAAAGGTATAAATAAGATTGAAATAGTGCAGAGAAAATTTACAAGGATGTTGCTGAGTTATAGGGAAAGGTTGAATAGGTTAGGACTTTATTCCTAGAGGGTAGGAAAATGAGAGAAGATTTGATAGAATAAAGGCAAACAGGCTTTTTCCACCAAAGCTTAGTGAGGCTAGAACTAGAGGTCATAGGTTAAGATGAAAGATGAAATACTTAAGGGGAACTTCTGCACTCAGAGGGTGGTGAGAATGTGGAACAAGCTGCCAGAAGTAGTGGATGGGGGCTCCATTGCAACATTTAAGAGAATCTTGGACAGGTACATGGATGGGAAGGCTATGGTCCAGGTGCAGGTCAATGAGACTAGGCAGAGTAATAGTTCAGCACCGCCTTGGTGGGCCAAATGCCTGTTTTTGTGCTGTGGTGCTCTGTGACTCTATGGACTTGCTGCCTTGTATATTTAGTACTGGTGCTGCAACCTTTGTCTGCTGGTCCCGCTTTTTATTTTAAATATAAAGTATAGAGTCAGTTGTACAGCACAGAAATATGCCCTTCAGCCCATCTAGTCCATGCAGAAACCATTTAAACTGCCTACTCCTGTCAACCATAACCCTCCATATCCCCACTATCTATGTACCTACCCAAGCTTCTCTTGAACATTGAAATCAAGCTTGCACAGACCACTTGAGCTGGCAGCTCATTCCACATTCTCATGACTCTGAGGGAAGAGGTTTCTCCTCATGTTCTCAAACTTCTCACCTTTCACCCTTAAGCTGTGACCTCTGGTTCCAGTCCCACCTGTAATATTTAAAATATGCCCTTCCGCACTCTTCATTTGAAATATGGTTCATCCCCTACCTTGATAGAATGGATTGTGACAATGGTGTTCATTTGCTTTGCTGATGGAAAGAAATGGTTTTCTAACAGTGGCCTGAGAAATACTTCGTTCCAGCCAGAATAATTGGCCTGCCACAGTACAATTTCTCATTTTTCTATGTAAGTATAACTCCAGCTATTACAGCATGTGCCCCTTCGTCCCCATTCCTTTCAGTCTTACCAGTCGATTTCTAGAATATAGTTCTCCATTTCAAGATCAAGGTTGTAGTGAGATCAAGAGACCTTGTGCGTTCCAAAGTAAAGGAGGCATTTCTGACCAGATAACTTTGTACAGTACTGGTATTACCTCAGTTATATCATTATGACACCATAAAGATAACTGGTCAACAACTTGTACATGACTGCTGTTGTATAGGTAAGCAATATACTCTGACAAACAGCAATCAAATTCCACTGAGGAATGTTGATAGCTGCATTGGAATGTACTCCATATTTTACAACTAGGGATCTTTGTCCTAATTAACACCACTGAACCAAACTGGGGAATTTGGTGCGAATTTGAACATGGTAAATACACCAATGGCTGATCTGAAAATTACTTCATTGGCTCATTCATATCTTAAATATCAACTTGAATAAGTCAAAACAATGGACACAGAACTTGAGATCTGGTGGCAATTAGATATTCTCTACAAAGCCACATCTCAATTTACTATCTCTTCTTTCAGTTAGTCCTGACGAAGGGTCTCGTCCCGAAACGTCGACTGTACCTGTTCCTATAGATGCTGCCTGGCCTGCTGCGTTCACCAGCACTTTTTTGTGTGTGTTGTCTCAATTTACTGAAATGCCATGAGGTTTCATGTGGGCTGAAGTCATTATTTGGGTATCCAATGGCTACTCCCAGTCCCATCTGTATACTATTATACCACATTCATGTTACTTTCCTCCATTCTGTCATTTTTTTCAGCTTTTTTCTGTTCTTTCATGTCACAAACACAAACTACTTATAAAACAACTACAAGGAGAACATTTGATTGGGACTGCATGTAGCGTATCATTGGTTCATTTTCCAAGATTACTTTCCTTTCTATCCATCACCAGAAACCTTCAATGACAATGTTCAGTGTCACAGCACGGAATATTAAAAATAGTAACAGTGGATTAGAGAACAAATTCACAACCTACTGTGGAGGTTAAAGAATTTAAGTGATCCCACATTCAACAAAAATCGTGACTATTCTGATTTACAGCCTCAATTTCACATTCCTCTCAGATTCCCATAATCTTGGATTTTGTCAAATTTCTAGTTTTGAGTACAGTGACCCAATTCCAAGAAGAAACTCTTTCAGTATTAAGTAGTTGATTCATTATGCTGGCCAATGCTCTCTTGTTCCAAATACAGCCTTTAACAACCCACTCTATTGCTCTCTGTTACCTTGATATGCTTTAACTACTTTCCGCTCCAAAGGCAGATACAAAATATTCAACTCCAGCCCTTACTCTCCATGTGATACCCCACTTACCATCCAACGGACCAATATACTTTGTGCTCTTCCTCTCAATATACTCACTGAAACTCTTGTCTGGAGGAGAAAATGTGGTGTAAACTCACAAGACAGCCTTTGCTGTTTCTGAACATCTCAAAGCGTCATGCTTATTGCAAAGTTCAGATACACCTCTTAGAAAGACCAAACCATCCTTAGCTAGATACATAAACCATTGTCCCCATGTAACCTCCTACCCTATCCATATATAACCACAGAAAAATTCTGAAATATTTAACAGTGTCTGCAATCACCCAGTTATTTGCAATTTCCCAAGATGGATTATTAACTGGGCAACAAACTTTATTTGGTGAATTTATTTCACTCCTCCCTTTTCTGAGTTTATTAATTCTGTTTCTTAATGAGGAGACTGGAAAATATTCCTTTGTTGGGAATAGTCTTAAAATGCATTTCCTACCAAGGTCACCTTCCCAATTTGAATTGCCCAGACCATGAAGATCAAAATCATCTACAGTTACGTAAGAAATTCCTTTGTCTTTGTTGATACTTTGTATAATACTCCAATAATACTTTGTTATTAACTTAACTTAAAAATTTATTTTTATCAATGTACAAATAGGCCATGCAGTAATTCAAAGATAGTCCCACTCCAGATCCCAGAGACGTCCTTAATCCTTGTACAAAGTCGGCAACAATCTTCAGATACTCATGAAAGGCAGTGTCCATTACTAAGGACCTCCAGCACCCAGGGCATGCCCTTTTCTCACTGTTACCATCAGGTAGGAGATACAGAAGCCTGAAGGCACACACTCAGCAATTCAGGAACAGCTTCTTCCCCTCTGCCATCCAATTCCTAAATGGACATTGAATCTTTGGACACTACCTCACTTTAAAAAAAAAACAGTATTTCTGTTTCTGCATGTTTTTTAATCTATTTAATATGTAATTGATTTACTTGTTTATTATTTTTACTTTATGTATTTTTTTTCTCTCTGCTAGATAGTGTATTGCATTGAACTGCTGCTTCTAAGTTAACAAATTTCACGTCACATGCCGGAGATAACAAACCCGATTCTGCTTCTGGCTGTAGAAAAAGTTATCTATTCCTCCATGCTGACCACCTGTTAGAAACATCCTCCTGGACCCAAAACATTTAACTCAAAATTCTTTTCAGATACGGCCAGACCAGTGTTTTCAGAATTTTGTGTTGTTTAAATTTCAGATCAGCCACATTTGCAGTTTTGTTTTCATTGCAATTGCTCCTAATTTAGTGGTCTTTCACAAGACAGTTGTTACATTGATTGACTGCCCTGTTGTTTATGCAAGCAGTAAGAATGCAAAACTTCTGGTGTCACAAAAATTTATGCTATTTTACCACCATACTATGCACTCCCCTCTCGAGTCAAATAGTTTCACAGAACATACACTCAGAGGCCACTTTATTAGTACTTCTAATTAATGCAAGTATCTAATCAGCCAATCATGTGGCAGCAACTCAATGCACAAAAGCATGCAGACACAGTCAGGAGGTTCAGTTCATGTTCAAACCAAACATCAGAACAGGGAAGAAGCATGATGTAAGTGACATTGACCTTGGAATGATTGCTGGTACTAGAAGAGGTGGTTTGAGAATCTCAAAAACTGCTGATCACCCATACCTACGGTACTGATCAAAAAGCTACAAAATCTAGGCCTTTGTTCCCCACCAGCAACTGGAGCCCTGACTTCCTAACTGGAAGACCACAATCTGTGCAGACTGGAAATAACATCTCCAACTTGCTGACAATCAACACTGGCACTCCACAGGGACGTGTGCATCGCCCATTATTTTACTCTCTTTACACCCATGACTTTTTGGCTAGGTGTAGCTCAAATGCCATCCATAAATTTGCTGATGGACCATTGTTGGCAGAATCTCAGATGGTGATGAAAGGGCATACAGAATATATAGCAGTTAGTTGAGTGGTGTCATAGCAACAACCTTGCACTCAACATCAGCAAGACCAAAGAGCCAATTGTGGACTTCAGGAAGGGCAAGACAAGGGAACACAAACTAATCCTCTGAGTATTGAACAGACGTGGAGAGAGTGAGCAAGTTCCCGGGTGTCAACAAACACACCTTGTTAACAAGAGACAAGAGGAGAATGGCCAGACTGGTTCAAGCTGACAAAAAGGTGACTACACATTACAACAGTGGTGTGCAAAAGAGCATCTCTGAATGCAGAACACACTGAATTTTGAAGTGGATGGGTTGCAGAAGCTGAAAACCGGGTTCTTCTCCTGTACCTAATAAAGTGGCCACTGAGTATAGAACAGTACAGGCCATTCAGCCCATGATATCACGCTAACCATTTGACCTACTTCGAGATCAATCTAACCCTTCTCTCCATTTTTCCTTCCCCAATGTATCTGCCTCTCCCACCACTCTGGTGACATGCTTCATGCATCCATCACTCAAGAACAGACTCATCCTACTGTTACGGCAAATGCCCAAAAAAAATAGTCCATTATCTGAGCCAAGAGATGAGATTGTCAAACCAGTTAGCCAGCTCTTCCCTACGGTATCAGGAGGGACAGTCAAGGCAGGTATACAGAAACCTTTGTGACAGTTGGACAGGTACATGGATAGAAAAGGTTCAGAAAAATATGGACCAAATGTAGGCAATGTGACTAGTTTGAATGGGCATCTTGGTCTGCAAGGACTAGTTAGGCTAAAAGAACTTACTTCTGTGCTAAATGACTCCAAGTTTACCTGCAGATTCCACAAATATACACTGCAGATATCTCTGTTACTAACTCACAGGCTGCAGCTATAGCAAGCTGTGATGCTACAAAAACTCAATTGTTTTTTTTTTTTAATTTGAAAACTTTAAAGCCTTTCATTTACTTGTTCACCTTTCCAAAAAACAGTGTATCTGACTCAAGTCAAGCCTACACAAAAGATGGAGTTCATTCCAGTAATTACCATTAGGACATTAGTACAGGAGTACTGCAGGTCAATATTCTAGTCATGTCAAAACTGCAAACCCTCACGTCCCACCACGTATGAAATAGAAAAATTAATATCGGAAGTAATATTTCAGGTCTTTACCATCTTTCTCCAAAAAAAAAGCGGCCCACCTGCTGTCCTTCTCCAGAACCTTCAATGCACCCAATTATATGTGGGTTTGTTTATTTATGACTAATATGCTCCAGCCATTACTTATGAATGAGTATGGACTACATCCTTTACCCAGCGACACCTCAGTGGCTGGGTTGACGATTGCAAGTAACACTCATGTAACAAGTTCCAGGCTATGTACATTTCGTAAATATTAACACATGTTCCGTTAAGAATCAATACTGCTCACCTTGACTCGGGCACAAAGTTTGCTGATAACATCAACTCAAATATGCTAAAATTCAAAACATCTCAGTAGAAAACAGCTGTGAAACAGACTTACAGTTAAAATGTAAACAATTGCAATTCATTGTAGGAAAAATTAGGATACACAAAATGAAGTCAAGAATACAATTTTTAAAAAGTACAAGACAAAATACATACCTTAAGGTGGAACGAGTGGGAAATGTAGATACAAAACAAAAACACTGGACTTGCAGCTTTTCAAACAAATGTTACGTATGTGTGGTGTACCATTACTAACATGACTAAAAAAAGTTTAATCACACTCTGTCGTTGTTTTTGCTCCACACATATGTAACACAACCAAGACTGCAAGAGCAAGGAAATCATCCTAAAATTGACAGAATATTGTTCAGGCCTCAATTGAAATATTAATTCTAGACATCCTATTTAAGAGGCCAACATCTCAGGGAATGGAAAGGCAATTTACTGATTAAGATTTCATGGCTATAAGAGAGCTGAGGTTTCCACCTTAAAGCATAAAAAGTAAGATCAGACAGGAATTAAACACTGGGATGGGTTCTGACGATCACGTGGAAACTTAACCTAATTAACATGGGTTGATACTCAAATGCTGGAGCAGAATTTTAACCCATACTCTGAAACATTGTCAAAAAAAACATTGTTGATTCATTACGGCACCAAGGCCTCTGCATAATAAATGCACGATCCATTCACCCAAACCGTTGGCAAATAGAACAGAAGCAAAGCTACTTGGCTTTCAATGTCATCTAACATAGAAAAAAAAATTAAACCAATAAAAAAGTTTGCAGCACTTGCTATTCTCTGCTATTTTCACCTTGTAAAATACAAGATTCTTTCAATATTAAAAGGACTTAGTCTTTCAGGTTCCTGTTCCCTGCTGGTGAATGTTTCATTCTTTATGATTTCTTCATGACCATACTTCCCCCCCATGTTTGTATCTGCTAAAAACAAAACCCACTGCACATATTATGCAGATTATATTTCACTCCATAGATGCTGCCTGACCTCTAGCCATTTGCGTGTACTGTACATACTTGCAGCTCCTTTTTACCTCACTGTTCACTTCGTCACTGTTGGGATTTAAATCCCAATAGATATTCACAAGGTCAAAAAAAAAAACAACACAATATAACTGGTTACTTGTAGATGGCATCAGGAAATTAAAATGAAGGTTGCCAAGATGATAATGTTGAGTCATAAGCCAGAGTACAGCAGAGCTTTTGCTGTGGGAACCTGCCAGTTAATTGACAGCCACTGGCAATGTAATTCTATACCGTACCAGGAGACACATCTTAAGCCCGGTGTCCAGCTCAAAATAGAAAAGTGCAATACATAGACGATGTGAGAGCTGTCTACTGTGCAGTTCCCTAGATGTTGTGCTCAATTTGGGGGACAAAAAAAAAAATTGTCTATGGGGAAGCTTCAAAAGGTGCAAGGAAGTCATTAAAACCACAGCAATTTATGAATCAGAAGTTTGCTTTCTATCCAGATTACAGTATTTTATAATTACATTTGAAATTAGACATACGAAAGCTTTGGTCATGCCCCACCTTGGGCCAGTAAAAAGGTAGTAACCTGGACAGTGATGATAAGATTCTCCTTAGAGTATCGAGCAAACAGAAAGGGAATTCCAGGAATCATTTGAAACCATCTTAGGTGAAGATCAGCCGTTACTCCATTCGGAATCGCTGTTGCAACATGTTTTCTTCTCTTCAAGCCAGTGCTCCTTTAATCCAAGTCTTGTATAACATCAACGTGATTAAAAGTTGTCCATTGCTTTCATGAGGCTGTAGGCGGTCCAACACTTACCTTGTCGCAAGAAAGGATTCACTGAAGATGGGTAAAAGGTGAGGTGAATTGCCTCTGGTCACGCTTACCTTATGAACACTCTGGGGGTTTTCAAGCCAAGCAAAGTACATTTCCTCAACATAGTTCGAGCTAGTGCCACTCAGAAAGGGCTCAGCAGCCACAGGCGCAGTATAAAAGCGCCCTTGTTGAAACGTCCTAGACACTGCTGCTCCACTGTGTGATAAGTTTTTAACATTCTGAGAGACAGTCAGTGGCCTCAGTTTAGCAGCACAAGTCCTTAAATGATACATTTTCACCTTCCGATCTTACCACAGCCCACTGGAAATTAAAAACAAAAAAAACACCAATTAGTGTGGAATAAAAAAAAGGTAAAATTCTAAGACAAGCATTTTTTTTTGCGAACACGCATGCAAAATTCTATCTTTTTACAAATGCAGCTAGTCCTTGAAATTGAGGTCAGTAAATGACGTGATGGGAAACACTTGGATGAACCACAAGGCTGGAGTGGAAATTCAAATTTAGCCTTCCATCAGCCAAAGGTTCAACGTTAGCAGGGGTCAACCATGTTGGCAGTGATGAAAAAATACAAGTGAACTTTGAATTACCTTTTTATTTAGAGATTTATTTTGAACTACCTACCTCTTTTATTTAGAGATACAGCATAGAATAGGCCCTTCTGGCTCAATGAGCCACAGTGCCCAGCAATCCACCTATTTAACAATAGCCTAATCACAGGACAATTTACAATCAATTAATCTACTAACCAGTACATCATTGGATTGTGGGAGGAAACCAGAGCACCCGGAGGAAATCTACGTGGTCTTGGATAGAGCATATAAACTCCTTACAGACAGCACAGGAACTGAACGCCAAACTCCAATGTCCTGAGCTGCAATAGTGTTGCGCTAACTGCTAGGTCGCCCTTCTGAATATGCTAGAAAGTGAACAGAAGGATAGCAAATTTGAAGTTCAGCTACAAACATCTCCTGCCACACCCACCAATTAAACAGTCAATTGAAGGCACAAACTACAGAACTTGGCTCAGATATACGCAAGTGTGAGACAGAAGGAAGGGTGGAAGTTGAAAGAACCAGTGTTATTGAAAGTGAATCATATACATTGTAGAACATAATGAACACAGAACTGCCCCGAGCTGTTCACACAATTTACTAACCCTTTTATAGTAAAGGATCCTTGAATTGCAATTCTTCCTCTGAGGAAATAACTGCACAGGACTGAAGCCACAATGTTAACCCTTTATCTTAATAAACAAGTGCACAGTAGACATTCCACCTTGACCAAATGTAAAATAAGTTTAGAAAAAGTTCGAAAAGCAGGAAGTGATTGCACTTATACCACCAGTATTTATCATAAAATGCCTACCATTACAAGTTACCCTGCAATGGTGTGCATTTTATGAAAAATTAGGGTGAAACAAGTGTAATTTCTTCTTGATAAATGCTTATTTTACACAGTGGTTCAGAGCACCACACTATTTGACCACCACATTAACTTGGAGCATTCATTTTCAATGTCACTGAAGAATATCAAAAGCAGAAAAAGAGATGCAGAAACATACACAAGTTCTCAGAAACACTGCCAGTTTAAAAAAAGTGAGCAGTTCCCAGAATATTTATTCAAGAAGCTCACAAGCATTTTGTCATTAAATAAAGTTTAAGGCAATGAAATGTAGATAAAACATGATTTTTTTTAAATATCTGGCTGAGTTGGCAATAGGACAATTACAATTTCTCCATGTTCCAAATCAGAAAGAGACTGTTCCTGCATCGCTCCAAGTCAACATGTGCGCAATTGGTCCCAATGTGCTTTTTTTTTTGAAAAAGGTCAACAAAAATAATATTCTAAAGATAGTACAAAATGAATTGTGCATCTCTATGTGAGAGTGTGCTAACCCCAACATTAATCTGCAGTAAAAGGCCCTATCTTCAAAGTACTCTTGAGTATGCTTGTTGCTAATGCCAAAAAGCATTTCACTATAGCTTTCAATGTACACCTGATAAACTTGATCTTGATTTTAAGGTGTGGGAAAGGGGGAAGCGGTGGACTGAACTAAAAAGGCCAAGGGAAAAATTGACAGACAAACTAGCACTGAGCAAATACAAACAAAAAAACATAATAAATAGATAAATATGCAATAAATAAACTGAGCACAGGAGTTATAAAAATCTTGAAAGAGTATGTGGGTTGTGGAATCAGTTCAGTGTTGGTGTGAGTGCAATTATCCACACTGGTTCAGGAGCCTGGTGGTTGACGGGTACTGCATGATCCTTGATTCTAATATTTGATTTTGCCGAATTGAGTTGGGAACGTTCCCGAACAAGGGGTGCATTATCTAGGTCGGAGTTCCCAACCTGGGGTCCATGGACCTTGTCGCTTAATGGTAGGGATCCATGACATTAAAAAAGGTTGGGAACCCCGATCTCGGTAATTTTCTCCTGATGAAGGGTGTTTGAGCTGTACATTACACCCCAACTTCTCATTCCATACATGCTGCTTTACCCCCCTTCCCTCCACAATATTTCCACCATCTGCAATTTTTGTTTTTTGATTTCCACTTATCATTCACATTACAACATAACTCATCTCACTACTAGTAAAAGGAGAAATTAAGATAGGATTTTGTTAAGGCAACAAAAAGGAGTACTTTTGCCCCAAGAAAAAAGACAAGGGAGGAGTGCTGGAGGTAGGTGCTCCATTTTTTTGAAATATTAAATTCTTCCTTTCAAGGTGTAGGAGCCAGGTATTTATTTTCTATCTGCATTGTATTTTGTGTGCCATGTTTATTAGTTGGGAGGTGGTAGAAGCAAAGAGTAGTTATGTACTCATGCTTTGGATTTGGGAGCCAGTCTAGTTTTGGGTGGAGCTAAGGGAGTGAGCTATTGGGGGGGGGGGGGGGGGGAAATATCTCTTTTTGACCACTTAAGTTTACTTAATTACATTTGAGAAAGAATAAACATGCTTAAGTAGGTTTACATATTCTTGAGTACATTAAAGAATGCTTTGGGTTTAGTATGTTTAATATGCTAAGACTTTATTTTGTGATATCACTGGTTTTAGTTTCATCGCTTCAAGATTGTTTGTTTTGGTAGTTTCTTAACAAAAGATCAAACATATTTTTTGACTTTGAAACCTTGGTATTGGATTGGAGAGCACAGCAGACAGGATCAACATCCCTCTCCCGCTTAGTCTCAAAGTGAGGTTGGCTTGTTTAAGTAGCCGCTACAGAAGGGTTCCATTTACCAAAAAAAAACAAAAGAGATATGGAGTTACGTGAACCAGAAAACACTTAACAAAAAGGCCAAATACCCATCCCAAGCCCTGAGGAAAGTCGTGAACTGTAAAAGACTTAAGGACATATCGAGAGCGTTCTTTTAATTAAACAGGATGCTGAAGAATAGTGCTGGGGCCTAGCAAAAACTGATAGTGTGACTAAGAGTCATGTGGTAACTTTCATTTTAAAGTATGTTTTCAAGTACCAATCCAGTCAGCAAAATTCCAGTTGAAAAGCAACTCTGTTTTGGAGGAAGTCCTGAACTACTGGAGGCAATTGCTTTTGCATAAAAACACTAAACAATTATAGTCTTACAAAAGACTCCATAATACTATTATGAAGAACTATCTCTTGGCCAATATTATTCCTCAACCACTATTATCTATTTCCTATTTACGGAAGTTTGCTTTGCTTAATTTGGGCCATGCTGTGCGTCACAATGATGGCGCCATTAAAGTAACTGGCTGCCAATCGCATTGGGATATTTGAGTTTATGAAAAGGTACACTCATTCTTTATAAATGAAACCAAGGAAACATTGGATAATTACAAGCAACACACATAAAAGTTGCTGGTGAACGCAGCAGGCCAGGCAGCATCTCTAGGAAGAGGTACAATTGACATTTCGGGCCGAGACCTTTCGTCAGGACTAACTGAAGGAAGAGTTAGTAAGAGATTTGAAAGTGGGAGGGGAGGGGGAGATCCAAAATGACAGGAGAAGACAGGAGGGGGAGGGATGGAGCCAAGAGCTGGACAGTTGATTGGTAAAAGGGATATGAGAGGATCATGGGACAGGAGGCCTAGGGAGAAGGGGGGGGGGTGGAAGCCCAGAGGATGGGCAAGGAGTATAGTGAGAAGGACAGAGGGAGAAAAAGGAGAGAGACAAAGAATACATATATAAAATAAATAAGTAACGGATGGGGTACTTTAGGAAGAATCGATATGACATAGGAGCAGATTTTGGCTTTTTGGCCCATCGAGTTTATTCCACCATTCAATCATGACCGATTTATTGTTCTTTTCAACCCCATTCTCCTGCCTTCTCCCCATACCCTTTGACATCCTTACTAATCAAGAACCTATCAACCTCCTAATGATTTGGCCTCCACAACTGTCTGTGGCAATGAATTCCACAGATTCACTACTCTCTGGCTAAATTCCTCTTCATCTCTATTCTAAAGGGACATCAATCTATTCTAAGCCTGTGCCCTCTGGTCCTAGATGATAGGAAACATCCTCTATACCTCTACTCTATCTAGTCTCAGTATTTGATCTGTTTCAATGAAATCCCCCAGCTCCTTCTTCTAGACTCAATTACAGGCCCAAAACCATCAAACTCATGTTAACCCTTTCATTCCCTGAATAATCCTCATAAACCTCCTCTGGTCTCTCCAATGCCAGCACAAATTTTCTTAGATATGGAGCTCAAAAATACTCACAATACTCCAAATGTGGTATGACCTTATAGTGCAAAGCATTAATATGTAGTTTTGTATTCTAGTCCTATTAAAATGGAAGTTTCCTTACCACAGATTCAACCTGCAAGTTTACCTTTACAGAATGCTGCAGTGGGACTCTCAAGAGGATAAGGTTGCCACATATCTGAAGGAAGTTAAAATCAGGATAGGAACTCACCAAAACAGTGCAAACAAAAGCACAGGAATGTTAAGGATAGATAGGTACAGTGCAAACCGGTTCAATTAACTCTTTATATTCTCAAGAGTGACATGCACAAAATTCCCAATGACATCAAGATGGGTAGTAGCACAGTAGTTTCATAAGGTCATTCTCTTTGACAACAGTAACAGGAGAGGATTAGAAGGAAAGCAAAAAGAAACATTGTTCATTAAAAAGTATAAAATTTGATTATTCTCTAAAGGAGAGCTGCCCTCGTAAGTTATGCAGTATTTGTACACCTGTCTAATTAGATCACACTAATGAATAGTTAAAACCATTCTAGAGAAGTCAGAGTTTATTGTCTTGTACGAGTACGTGCAGTAAAAATAGAAACTTCCAGAATCACAGTATGTATCATTGGAGACAATATTCACAAGTACAAATTATACAAGAAAGAACACGATTAGAACAGAAAAAGCTCATTGTATCACAAAGTGATCAAAGCAGTCAGATTCTGATTTATTTGCACATCAAGACATACAGTGAAATGCCTTATTTACATTAACAACCAACACACCAAAGGATGGACAGGAGGCAGCCTGCAGGTTCTGCCACACATTCTGGCACCAACATAGCGTGCCCACTATGCTCAGCAGAACACAATAAGCAACAAAGCCATATACCAAGGTAACAAGCTCAAAAGGCCTCTGGAAGAGCATGTTATATGCTGCTGTCTAATTATACGAGAATCTCAAGGATTTAAAAAAAAATCAAAATTCAGAACACCAGAAATATTTGTAATTCTCAGCAAGGCTGTGAAGAAAGTTAATGTTTCAAGTCACGAGCTTCTTCAGAACTGAGAGTTTTAAAACATAAAAGTTTCCCCTCAGTTCTAAAAACTTTCAAAGTCTGTCCCAACTTTCCTTTCAGTTACAATGTTCTAACAACAGTTTTGACAGTCTCCACTGAACAATCACATCTTTCCTGTGACATAGTGACAAGATTGTACACAGCACTCAGGTTTGTACAGTTCTGTGTAATTTCCTGTCTATATTTTATATAACACCAAATGAAAAAGACAAGAAGTGCATTCAAGTGATCACCTTTAAAAAATTTGCCCTTCTATTTAAAAAGGTGAAACAAAGAGGCATCTCCTCCTCCACACCACACACATTGTCAATTTCCTTGCTTTATCAGGCCACATCCCAAATCACAATTCCATTCCCAAGGTTTCTGCCAAGTGGAATAATTTAATTTTACTGCAGTTTAAAGCATTCCATCTGACTCTCAACTTGGCAGCTAATTTTAGCTCTCATCCACAAACTTCTTTATTGTGCCCCTCACAACAAGGTCCAAATCACTGACATTCTGCGCAACAAGCTGAATCCTGTAGAATACCACTATAGACATTCAAGCATTTTCCTAACTTTGAATTCCATCTGCTGTTATTTCTTTAGATTACCTTACTAGTTGGGCCCTGTCAAAATCCATGCTGTTTAGACCATATCCCTCCAGTGGTATCATCAAGTCTGTCAGCGCCTCATTGTTAATAAGACAAAGTTCCTCTCACAGAATTAGCTATGGAATTCCTCACACTCATCCTGAACTGGACTCTTACGGATTACTCATCTATCACCTTATATATTCTAAGTAGCTCATCAGTCTTAACGGAAACATCCCAAACGAGTTATAGACCTGCTGTTCATTGACTCCTTGGTTAATGATAGGGGTCTACAACATTAAAAAAGGTTGGGAACCTCTAGTCTAGAGTAACTCACATAAGATGCTGGAGGAAATCAATCAGTCACACATCAATAAAAAAAAAACAAAAGTCGACATTTCGTGCTAAGACCCTTCATCAGGTCTGGGAAGAGGAAAGAAGTCAGAATAAGAAAGTGGAGAAGCTACAAGGTGATAGATGAAGCCATGTCAGGATAAAGATAGGTGGGTGGGAGAAGAGGATGACATGAGAAGCTGGAAGGCGACAGGTGGCAAGAGTAAAGGGCTGAAGAACAAAAAAATCTGATTGGAACATGGAAGAAAGGGAAAGAGGAAGGGCACTAGAGGGAGGTAATAGGCAGGTGAGGGGAAAGATGGGAGAAGAGGAGAATGGAAGGAGGAGTGCGGGGGGTGGGGAGAAGGAGAAAGAATCTGGCTGCAGAAAGTCATAGTACTCAGTTTTATACATACAATTCTCAACCCGCAACATAAAATTTAAGCCTTATGTCATGAACTACTGCTGTTAAATTACAGTCCTGGAAGGAAGAGAAAAATATTATGAACTGCACGTGCTTGAAATCCAAAACAGAGCTGGAAACACTCAGTAAATCAGGCAGCATCTATAGAAAGCAGAAATATTCAGGTCAAAAATCCTCCATTAGAAATAGAAAAGGAAAAGCAAATTAGTGTTGAGTTACACACAATGTTGGGGAGGGACAACTACCTGCTGCAGAGCTTACCAGGGATGTCACGTTATTTACATAACAACCAATTCTGCATTTCGACAAACCAGATCAAGGTAAATAGATTCATCACACAATAAATTCCACATTATACCTGATCACATGCTACCTCCTCATACTCACGGCAGGTTACCATTCCAGCATGCATCACTCCTCATTACCAGATCCATCTACAGCACACAGGATCATAGGTCACACTTCACTAACCAAGTTAGAGTTTCTTTCATATCTCAACCGGTTAGTGCTCACATAAGGACATGCACTCAGTGGCTACTTCATTAACAAACAACCCCAATAGAACCCATTTAAAACAAAACAAGACCATTGAAAACCCAATGTGGAGAGAGAGCGAGAGAGAAAATTGTGCAAGCAGACTGCATTCAGAACTGATGTTCTGGCCAGGCATCACTGCAGCCAATCCAGAAGTCCACAGAAGCAGAACTCAGAAGGGCTTAATCCAGCACAAAGCCAAGCACACCCCACACAGCAGTGAGCCAAACCAGCCAGTCTTTCACCTCCAAGCCCATCACCTCGACCACTTCAACCTGGCCTAGTACTTAAATCATCCAAACCTTGGGTTGTTCTTCATCAGGCTCTGGCTCCAAAGCCTCAATAAGGCCAGCGCCCCACTTTTCCAATTTGGCTCAGCTCTTAAATTGATCAAACCTCACATACCTCCTCAGCATCAAATTGCCTATAAGTCCACTCCAGCAACTGTCCCAGTGAGACTCCAGCCACACTGCAAAAAAGAAATGCCAGATCGTACAGGCGATTCCTCCAAGAGGACCACAGCCTTGTTGGTGGGCTTGGAAGCGTGCAGGCCTCAATGACTGAGAACTATGCTGGCTGGAGTAAAGACTTTTGGTAGGGTCACCCACGCCAAACAGGTCAAAGGGTAGAGGCCAGATTAAGAGTGGTCCACCACTCCTCCAGATTTGGGGGTTCAGTTCAGGGTCAACAACCCTGTCTGGTAATTCAAAGTTGTTACTGAAACAGCAAAGAAGAATCCTTCTGGACCCAAGTGAGAGGCTTCATCCAGGACTTGGTAAAGACAGTAGTGAAAACTCACATGATGAAGGAAGCTCTGAACACCACTGGAGATAGAGGACCTTCACTGCTGCCCTAAAGGCCAAAGAATAATGGGTAGTAAGTACGTACAGGTGATTCCACTCAGCACCAGCAGGGAAGCCACGGGGCTGTTTGCACTGATCGTTTACCAGCTGAAGTGTGAATAGTGAAGTATTTTGTTGCATCGGCCACCAGAAAGTTGTCACTCAAAACAGAAAGTAATGTGATAGTAAACCCAATTCGTTAAAGCACGGAGACGTAATCAAGAGGTTCAGTTGTTTTTCCAGACCAAACATCAGAATGGGGAAAAAATGTGAACAATTGCTGGTGTCAGATGGGGTGGCTTGAGTGTCTCAAACTGCTGATCTCCTGGGATTTTCATGCACAACAATCTCTAGAGCAGGAGTTCCCAAACTTATTTATCCTATGGAGCCTTACTATTAACTGAAAGGGTCTGTGGACCCCTGGTTGGGAACCCCTGCTCTAGAGTTTAGAGGGAATGGTGCGAAAAACAAAACAAGAAAAATTCCAATAAGCAGCAGTTCTCTCGACAAAAAATGCTTCTGTAATGAGAAGTCAGAGGAGAATAGCCAGACTGGTTCACGCTGACGGGAAGGTGACAGTAACTCAAATAACGACACATTTCAACAGTGGTGTGCACAAGAGCATCTCTGAATTCACAACCAGTCAAATCTTGAAGTGGGTGGGCTACAGTAGCAAGACCACAAGAGGTACCTAATAAAGTGGCCACTGAGTGCAAGCTTACACGACAGCAACAGTAGCACCTCGAATTGTCACATTTATAAACTTTAGATTTGCAAAGTGAATGTTCTGCTGCAACACTAATGAATTTGGAAGCATTTCCTTTATCTTTATTCCATCACCAATGGAAACACAGGAGGTATAATTTGGATTTCCAGAAGGCATTTAATCAGCTGGTCCTTGTAGAGTTACTGCACAGGGCTGGAAGGAAGAAATCACTAACTAACCAACAGAAAACAAAATAGGGATGATAGGTCATCTTTCAACCAGTAATCAGTAACTAGAGTGTGCCACAGAAATTAATCTACCTTGACAATTTGGACAAAGGGAACAAGTGTACAGATACCAAATTTCTTATAATACAAAAAATAATAGATGGGGAAAAAATAGGTGGCCAGTTGTGAGGAAGTGACAAAGCCGATGAGGAAATTCAGCTAGGTGAAAAAGAGAGGATGAGACCTTAAAGAAACGTTTAGAAAAAGAGAATGGAATTATATGAACAGTCAGAATTTACAAAGAGGTTACGTACACAACTCAGAGGGTGGTAGATCACCAGAATACTGTGGAGACAGTCGCTTTCTACATTCAAGGCCAACAGTAACAAACATTAGACTAAATGAGAACCAGCAGAAGGCAGGAATGTGGTATTAAAGCCAGGACTGGTTCAGCCACATCCGTATTGAGTATTGGAGTACATTGAACAGGCTGACTAGCCTACACCTGTGTGTTCTTACAGCAATAACCTGTGATCTAATATCTGGTCCCAAATTGACATCCACGTCCTCCATTCCCAAAATAGATGGGTTTGATTATCCAATTCTCTCTACCCACAAGATACAGATCTTTCACCCGTCCATTCCCTTCCAAAATAAAAGCACACAACTACAATCTCCTGTTAGCATTTTAAAACTGCCTGAATTACCCCTCCCCTCCCCATTACTTCATAGACATTCACCATGTCCAACCACCCAATGAAACTCATACTACATCTTGGCAGTTCAAGTGCTTGCCACAATAGTTCCAATATTGTGTGATTACCCATCTCCAGCACCACCTCCACCCTCAGAACCCCTCTAAATCTCTTGCCATTCAATTTTAGGCAAGCCTACTATAGACCACAAGACATTGGAGCAGTAGAACATTCAGCCTGTCAAGTCTGCTCTGCCATTCCATTATGGCTGATTGACTGTCCCTCTCAACCCCATTCTCCTGTTTTCTCCCTTGAAGCCTTGAATCCCTGACTAATTAAGAACCTATCAACCTCCACTTTAAACATACCCAGCCTTCTGTGGTAATGAATTCCACAGATTCACCAGCATCTGGCTAAAGAAATTCCTCATCTCCTTGTATTTGGACACGGTGTCTTCTGGTCCTAGACTCCCCCACTGCAGGAAACATCCTCTCCACATCCACTCTGTCTAAGCCTTTAAATATTCAATAGGTTTTAATGATATCATAACACCAGAAGACATCCAAATTGCTTTGAGGCATTCTATTAAAAAAATTACTAGCACTAAGGCAGCTTTACACATACAAAATGCTGAAGGAATTCAACAGATCAGACAGCATTTATGGAAATGAATATAAGAGTTGACGTTTCAGATCATGCCACTTCAGGCTATGACAGATTTTAATTCATTTTGATATTTGTTAATTTAACCTATTAGGTGGGATTTTTAACTCTCTTACATGATAAAGATAATTTGAGTGAGCGGGAGCATTTCTCTTTGGAGTGGAGGACAAGGTGACTCGACTGAGGTATACGAAGATGATAAGAAACAGATAGAGTGGACAGCCAGAGATTTTATTTCCCTAGAGTGGAAATGGCTTCTACAAAGAGGCCTGTGTGCATGTGTATATAGGGCTGTCAGAGACAAGTTCTTTACAGAGTGGCAGATGTTGTCTCCCAGGGCGGTGGTATTATTATGGGCATTTAACTCTTAGATAGGCACATGGACGATAGAAAAATGGAGTGCAATGTAGGAGGGATTGATTTTAGGATTAGGTTAAAAGGTTGGCACAACATTGTGGACCTATACCGTGCTGTAATGTTCTTTGCTCGACAGCACCCGATTTCATTTCCCACTGCTGTCTGTAAGGAGTTTGTATGCTCTCCCCCATGACTGCATGGGCTTCTGGGTGCTCCAGTTTCCTGCCACAGTTCAAAGACATAGCAGTTGGTAGGTTAACTCATCACTGGAAATTGTCCCGTGATTAGACTTGGATCGAACTGAGGGACAGCTGGGCTCAAAGGGCCTATTCCACACCACATCTCAATAATACAAAAAGTTGGAAATTTGAAATAAACATCAAAAAATTCTATAAATACTCAACTGTTTGCTTTTCAGCTGATGTTATAATTCAGGGCAGTGACCCTGTGAGAACTGGGAGAGAAAATACGCCACAGATTTGCCAAGAGGACAAGCTAACAGAAATCACCTCCGGTCAGTTAGCTTTTTCACTCCTCACTCTCTGTGGATAGACAATACAAACACACCCAAGATACTGCAAGAACTCAGCAGATCTACATGGAGGAATTAAGAGACAATGTTTTGAGCCAATGTCCTTCATCAGGAGTGGAAAAGAAGGGAAGAAGCAGAGTGAAAAGGTGCAGGGGATGGTAAGCAGTACAAGTTAGAAGGTGATAGGTGAAGCCAGGTAAGGGGAGAGAGGATGGGTGGAAAGGTGGGGGGGGGGGGCGGGTAAATGAAGTGTGAAGTTGGGAACTGATAGGTGGAAAAGGTAAACAGCTGAAGAAAGAACCTGAGAGCAAGCCAAAGGAGAGGGGGAAGGAGGAGGGTTGTAAATTTAGTCATCTTCATCTTGGGTACTAGCCTAAAATGTACCCAGGACATCTTCAAGGAGTGGTGTCTCAGAAAGGCAGCGTCCATTATTAAGGACATCCAGCTCCCAGGGCATGCCCTTTTCTCACTGTTACCATCAGGAAGGAGGTACAGAAGCCTGAAGGCACACACTCAGTGATTCAGGAACAGCTTCTTCCCCTCTGCCATCCGATTCCTAAATGGACATTGAACCCATGAACACCACCTCATTTTTAAAATAAAAATTATTTCTGCTTTTGCACAATTTTTAAATCTATTCAATATACTGTAATCAATTTAGTTATTTTTTACTTTTTTTCTTTATGTTACGTATTGCATTGAACTGCTGCTGCTGCTAAGTTAACAAATTTCATGACACATGCCAGTGATAAGAAACCTGATTCTGAGGATGGACAACAGAGGGAGGTGATGGGCAGGTGAGACGATAGAAGGATTGAGAGGGGAGCTAGAATGGCTAATGGAAAAAGATGGAAGAAGTGGGAAGGAGAACCGGAAATAGGAGAAATTGTGTACTAAATTAAATGGATTAGGATATGGCAGGTTCAGGTTGTGGTAATAACAAGAACTGAGCCAGTATCACAGATATATTGCCAATTCCAATAAAAACAGAAAGCTCAATACCCAAAGTTGCAGAATTCAGTTACAGGTCCAGAAGTCTGCAACACTCCCAAACAGACTCTCACCTTATGATGTAAGCTACGACAATGCAGAAGATAAGACAAAGCAAGAGTGAACTAAAGTGACAGGCGTCAGGGAGTTCTGAGTCACCGCTGCAGATTGAATGGAAATACAGAGAAGTTCTGCATTCGGTTTATCCTTGTAGAGAAGAAAACATTGTGCACACAGAACACAAAACAAATAGAACTTCATTCTTTACCACACTCCTAAAACTGCAAGGGACAATCCTTGAAATCTATCTGGCAAAATGGTCGTTCAGCATCAATAAATTTCACCTCAAAAGAATGCTAAAAATTAGAGCAGTGAGAAAAGTAAATATTCAGTATGTTACCATATACTACCTTGAGATTTCTTGCAAGCATTGACAAGAAAGTAATATGAAATTTATATAAAAACTATGAACAAAGAATGCAAATTCTGCAAATAAAGCCGAGACCCAGTTATACAGTCCTTGATAGGTGTGGAAAATAGAAGGGTGTATAAATTGCCGTTGGGTATTTATGTCAAGTTTATATTACGCTCACAGCTTCTCTTAAAACATCGGAATCTTACTGAAAAAACAGGCGTTGCGACATTGCACAGTGTACGGGCAGGGAAGACTTGCAACAGAGTGCTCGCAATCCAATGCAAGCCCAAGCAGCTTATTTTTGAGCGAGGCAGTTACAGGAAACGAAATTGACCTCCAGTTGACAAAGGGATGGGAATGGTATCTCGAGGTTACCAAGAGGAATGGTCTCTTGGGGTTAATGGCAAGTTGTCAGCCCAGACGTTGGATCACATTCGCACCAAATACCGGGGTCCAGATTGTAACCATCGTGGGGCGGGGGGGTTAGAAGAGAAAAGATCGGCGAGGCTCCTGATGTACAGCGGGCTCCGGCCAGCCGAAAGTCTGGGGCTGGAAGGCACAGCAAACGGCAGGAGTGTCCTACACCTTCCCCCAATCCACCAGGGGCCAAAGGCAAATTGAGCCCACCGGAATGACCGAGTCAGGGTGGCTTTGGGATCCTTGAGAATATGCCCCGAGCAAATAACGCAGCGGCAAGGCCAGGCTTGGCTCCGGCTACTCGTGCCAGATACTGGGCTGGGTGACCTTGCGGAATGGCCCCAGGGCCTCAAGTCAGGCGATCCGCGCACCTCCAGCGAATTCCGCCCTCCCGGCCGGAGATCCCGCCTTTCATTCCAGCACCGCCGAATCTAATTGCACCGGTCACCTGCCAGTCAACGCCGGCAGCGCCCACAGGCGGACGCCCATTGGCCAGCCTGGCTGCCAATCCCCTGACGCGATCGCCAGTTCCCGACCGGGTGGAACAGTCCGGCGATTTCAGATCGCTTTTTTTTGTTGAACGAACAGTGAGAATGCTCCGCAGCGAGCGTAAACTCACGCAGGTGAAGTCAACGTTACCTAGTCCAGGGTGCCTCGCTATTCTGAAACCGCTGCCGAAAATACCAATCCCTCCGCGAGCCGGCTTTGGCGAGAAATGACATGGAAAACAAGGCGCGCGGGCTGGGTTAAGACCGAAGGCACGCCGAGCGTCGTGACGTCAGTCGCAGTGGGCGTGGTCGGAACCCTGGAGTGGGCGTGGCCACTCACTCCGCGCGCGCCCCCCCCCCACTCGGCCAGGTAACGTTTGGACACCTGAGCTGAAGGTGGAGGGAGTTGGTATTGTTGTGATATACCGAAATACAGTGAAAAGCTTCACACACAAAAGGCTGGAGGAACTCAAGCAATGAATAAACAGTCGACCCTGAGGGACTAAGAAGGGAAGGGAAGACGCCAGAATAACAAAAACTGGCGGGGTCAAAAAAAAAGGAGGATAGCTGGAAGCTGATTGCTGAAACCCGGTGGATGGGAAAGGTCAAGGGTTGGAGAGGAAAGAATCTGATAGGAGAGGAGAGTGGACCATAGGAGAAAGGGAAGGAGGAGGGGACCCAGGGGGTAGTAATAGACAGGTGAGAAGAGGTAAAAGGTCATAGTTGGGAAGAGGGAGGAGTGGATTTTTTGTTATTGAAAGGAAAAATGGATATTGATGCTACCGGACGCAATATAAGGTGATGCTCCTCCATCCTGAGGGTGGTCTCATCTTGTCACAAGAGGAGGCCATGGACCTACCTGTCAGGATTAAAACAATGGTCACAAATCCTGTGTTTGCATATCCAAAAGTTAGTCACCAGTGTGACACAAGAGCAGGGAGCTTTTTTTGTTAACACACACGAAATGCTGGAGGAACTGAGCAGGTCAGGCAGCATCTTGAGAGAGGAATAAGCAGTCAGTGTTTTGTGCTGAGCCCCTCCAGCAGGACTGGGAAGGAAGGAGAGAGCAGAAGCCAGAATAAGAAGGTGAGGGGAGGAGAAGGAATACAAACTGCCAGGTGGTATGCAAGTCTAGGCTCAAGTTCAAGTTTATTGCCATTTGACTGTACAAACAGTACTGTGTAAAAGTCGAAGGCATGTGTGTGTATATATACATATAGCTAGGGTGCCTAAGACTTTTGCACTGCTGTATTTATCAATGTGGAGCAGAGAGTGAGTTTGTAAATTTGGTGAGGGTGGAGCGCCATGGGAGGGGTGTTGGACAGGTGGCCAGGGGCAAGGAGTGGTGTGGGTGTGAGTGCAAGCACACCCAGCCCTCAGACATCTCAGATTCCAATTAGTTGGTTTATTGATCATTACAGAATGTCTCTGGTGCTCCCTGCTCCCTCCCCTCTCCCTTTCCCTCTTCCAAACCATGGTTCCCCTCTCCCTGTTCCCCTTCCCACTCTCAGTTCACAATAGAGACCCATATCAGAATCAGGTTTACCATCACTCACATATGTCATGAATCTTGTTTTTTTTTTCTTTTTGCGGCAGCAGTACAGTGCATTACATAAAATTACAACAGTACTGTGCAAAGGTCTTAGGCACCTGAGCTATGTATATATGTGCCAAAGACTTTTGCACTATACTGTATATACAACCAAACAAAACAATGATCCTCTGGACCACGATGCACCCACAATACGTATATCATGTACAGCACATAAGATTACCACAAATAAGTTAATAAATATAATTCAAAATGCAAATAAAATGGACAGTAAACAGCTAGCTGTCCTAGTGATGAGAGACCTTGCTGATGGCAGGGTATTCATTAGTCTCACAGCCTGGGGGAAGAAGCCGTCACCCAGTCTGTCAGTCCTAGTCCTGATGCTCCTGTACCTCTTTCCTGATGGTAGTGGGTCAAAGAGTTCGTGGGATGGGTGGGGTGGTAGGTATCTTCCACAATGCTTCGGACCCTTTATCTGCATTGCTCCCTATAAATGTCACAAATAGTGGGGAGGGAGATCCTGGTGAACCTAGGTGGATTTTTCTATCTTCTGTAGGGTCTTACCTTACAGCTTTCATACCACACAATTAGGCAACTGGATGGTACTGCTGTAGAAAGTTGTTAAAATGGGGGCAAGGAGTCTTCTACGCCTCAATCTCCTCAGAGAGTGTGACACTGTTGTGCCTCTTGACTAATGAGGTCCATTGGACCGCAACGGGTCCAAGTTAGGTTGTCTTGCGTGCACACCAAGGGACTTTGTGCTCTTCACTCTCCAGAGCAGAGCTATTGATGTGCAATAGAGAGAGGTCAACCTGCACCTTCCTGAAGCCAACAACCATCCCTTTTGTCTTGTCCACGCTGAGACTCGGGTTGTTGTTCTCACACCATTTGACAAGCTGCTCTACCTCCTTTCCTATATGCCGACTCATCATTGTTAGCAATGAGTCAACCACTGGGTCAACATTATCAGCAAACTTGGAGCTGGATCTGACAGTGCTATCGTGAGTCAGGTGAAGGGGAAGGTGTGTGGGTGGGGTAGGGGTGTGAGATAGGAAGCTAGGACGTGATAGGTGGAAAAGTTAAAGGGCAGAAGAAGAAGGAATCTGATTGGAGAGGATGGCGAACCCTGGGAAAAAGGGAGGGAGACGTTAACACTGCGCTGTTGTTTACTAATTAAATAAAGGATAGACTGAGTAATTACGAGCCAGTCAGCATATTATTAGTCTTGAGTAAATTAATGTAGAAATTCAGAATAGGTTAAGTCAGCATTTGGATAAACACAGATTGATCGAGGATGAAGTTATCAAAAGAAGGTCATGGCTGACTAACTGATTTTTTTTGTACATTAATGAGGAAATTGATAAAAGTAACACATTTTCATGGTCTATGTATGTGGAAAGTGCTTAATTAAAATCTAATATTATAGACAGACAAAATATACAGATATATCTTATTGTAATTTATATTTTTTACGTGTTGCCCTGTGCTGCTGCAACAAAACAACAATATGTCAGTGATAATAAACCTGATTCCGATGCTGAGGCTGCTGAGGTAGACAGAAAATGGCAAATCAAGTTTGAGATGTTTGAGTTTGTGCTGGAGGACTGGAAACATAAGAAATAGGAGCAGGAGTAGGCCATCTGGCCTGTCGAGCCTGCTCTGCCATTCAATAAGATCATGGCTGATCTGGCCATGGACTCATTTCCACTTACCTGCCTTTTCCCCATAACCCTTAATTCCCCTACTGTGCAAAAATCTATCCAACCTTGTCTTAAATATATTTACTGAGGTAGCCTCCCCTGCTTCTCTTAACAAGGCAAGGGAGAGCAAAGCACACTCACAGATATCCCAAGGCAAGAGGAGAATATGTAGAAAAAAATTAGTGAGGAAGGTACAAGGGTCTTAGGCATTAAGTCTAACAGTAAAGAGGGAAACTGTAGCAAAAGCCAGTGCTGAAGAAGATTCTTTTCCTGAAACGTTGATTGCTTATTCATTTCCATAGCCTGACTTGCTCAGTTCCCCTTGTATGTGTTACTCTGGATTTCCAGCATCTGCAGAATCTCTTGTGTAGGAAAAAGCCTTCTTAGGAACTACTGTGGACAGTCTGGCCACATGCAGGAACAAGAGACGGAAAAAACAAAATCAGTGGCAAGGTTGCTGAGGTAGAGACGTTCTTGACGAAGGATTCATGGGGTTTGGGTTGTTTTTGTTAGATCAGTGGAGGATGCGGGAAATTTATCAAGCCAAGAGGTCTAAGATAGGTGTAAATAACAAACCTATTTGGGCCAAGATCTATCATCAGGACACCGAAACATCCATGGTTTCCTTTTTTCTACTGCTGATGCTTGACCGGCTGAATTCCTCCAGCATTTTGTGTGTGTTGCTTTGGATTTCTAGCATCTGCAGATGTTTTTGTGTTTGCAATCTAAGAGAATCCCATTCTCCTGACAATGATGCTTTATACAACTTCAAAACCAAGATAACAACAAATGATTAACTACTGTTTTAATTGCTGTAATCACCTACTTTAACATGTTGAAAATAGTCTGGTAAATTTACAGAATTACATCTTTGCAATGGAAGCACATCCTGACCAGTAAAACTTAAAAATATTCAGAGTGTGCTTGTTCCAAAAGCCAGACACTTAAAATATAAACAACAGAAATTCTGCAGATGCTGGAAATTCAGGCAACACACATCAAAGTTGCTGGTGAACGCAGCAGGCCAGGCAGCATCTCTAGGAAGAGGTACAGTCGACGTTCCAGGCCGAGACCCTTCATCAGGTCTAACTGAAGGAAGAGTTAGTAAGTAGAGTAGTATCCGTCTGGGTAGCCTCCAACCTGATGGCATGAACATCGACTTCTCTAACTTCCACTAATGCCCCACCTCCCCCTCGTACCCCATCCGTTATTTATTTTTATACACACATTCTTTCTCTCACTCTCCTTTTTCTCCCTCTGTCCCTCTGACTATACCCCTTGCCCATCCTCTGGGTGTCCCCCCCCTTGTCTTTCTTCCCGGACCTCCTGTCCCATGATCCTCTCGTATCCCTTTTGCCAATCACCTATCCAGCTCTTGGCTCCATCCCTCCCCCTCCTGTCTTCTCCTATCATTTTCGATCTCCCCCTTCCCCTCCCACTTTCAAATCTCTTACTAGCTCTTCCTTCAGTTAGTCCTGACGAAGGGTCTCGGCCTGAAACGTCGACTGTACCTCAGCATCTCTAGGAGATGCTGCCTGGCCTGCTGCGTTCACCAGCAACTTTGATGTGTGTCACTTAAAATATACCCCTTTTGTTACAGTGTTGCGGCATGGCACCACAAGTATGCAAGTAACGAGAAGGTTATGTAACAAAACAGTATCTTAAACTGTGTGTTAAGTGGCAGGGATACATTTTTAACAATGTGTTAATAGCTGAAACATTAATCTGTTATCTTTCCCTATGGAGTTTAAATGGGGCAGAATCAGAATGATTGGTTTCACAAACACGAGGAAAGCTGCAGGGATACTGGAGATCCAGAGCAACACATGCAAAATGCTGGAGTAACTCAGCAGGTCAGGCAGCATCTATGGAAAAGAGTAAACAGTCAACATTTCGGGCTGAGTCTCATCTTCAGGACTGGAAAGGAAGAGGGGAATTCAGAGTAAGAAGGTGGGGCGAGGGGAGGAAGAAGTACAAGGTGGTAGGTAATAGGTGAGACCTGGGGGAGGAGGAGAGTGTGAAGTAAAAAGCTGGGAAGTTGATTGATTTCACTGGCAGTGTGCTAACAGCAGTGACATTCGTAAGAAATAGGAGCAGAATTTCTCTGCCCTTCTATCATTGCTGATTTAACCGCATTCTCCCGCCTTCTCCCTGTAATTTTTGATGCCCTTACTAATCAGCTTCCACTTTAAATATTGTACACCCAACGCTTGGCCTCCACTGCCATCTGTAGCAATGATTCACCAGCCTGTAGCTCAAAGAAATTCCTCCACATCACTGTTCTAAAGGGACATACTTGTATTCTGAAGTTGTGCCCTTTGGTCGTAGACTTCCATTTTAGTTAGAATCATAGAATAGTACAGCATGGAAACAGACCCTTCGGCCCATTGAGTCCATGCTGAACCATTTAAACCACTTACCCCATAATTATGCCATCCATAATTTCGCAACTTCAGCATAATTCCTAACAAGGGTTATTTGTAATTCATTGCCTGAAAGGTTAGTGGATGCAAAATCCAACATGTTTGAATGAACACAAAATGCTGGAGGGACTCAGCAAGCCACCTATGGAGTGGAATGAACAGTTGACGTTTTGGCCTAAGATCTTTCATCACGACTGGAAAGGAAGGGGGAAAGAAGCCCGAATAAGAAGGTGGGGGAAGGGAAGGAGCACAAGCTGGCAGGTGATAGGTGAAGTCCGGTAAGGGGGAGGATGGTGGGTAGGTGGGAGAGGGACAGATGAAGTAAGTGACTGGGAGTTGATAGATAGAAGGGGAAGGAATCTCCTTCAAACATGTTAATTCCAATTCCCATTCCCACTCAAATATTTTAATTCTGAATCCCATTCCCATTCTGACATGTTGGTCCATGGCCTGTTCTAGTGCCACGATGAGGCCACCCTCGGGGTGGAGCAACACCTTGTATTCCGGCTGGGTAGCCTCCAACCTGATAGTATGGATATTGATTTCTCCTTACGGTAAAAGAGTCCCTTCACTCCCTCTTCTTCTACTCTCCACTCTGGCCTCTTATCTCTTCTCACCTGCCTATCATCTCCCCTTGGTGCCCCTGTTCCTTCCCTTTCTCCTCTAATCCACTCTCCTCTCCTATCAAGTTCCTTACTCTCCAGCCCCTTACCTTTCCCGCCCACCCGGCTTCACCTATCACCTTCCAGCTATCTTCCTTCCTCTCCTCCTGCGTTTTCATTCTGGTGTCTTCTCCCTTCCTTTCCAGTCTTGAAGAAGGGTTTTGGTCCGAAATGTCAACTGTTTGTTCATTTACATGGATGCTGCCTGACCTGCTAAGTTCCTCCAGCATTTTGTGTGTGTTGCTTTTGGATTTTCAGCATCTGGAGAATTTCTCCTGTTTAGAAGAAGGAATCTGACAGGAAAGGAGAGTGAACCGTGGGAGAAGGGGATGGATGAGGCGCACCAGAGGGAGGTGATGGTCAGATGAGAAGAAAAGGAGTAAGGGGGGGGGCGGTCAGAACAGTGAATGGAAAAAGAGAGAAGGAACAGAAATTATCAGAAGTTAGACAAATCTGTGTTCGTACCATCGGGTGGGAGGCTACCCAGACAGTATATAAGGCATTACTTCTGCAACCTGAGAGTAGCCTCATCATGGCAGTAGAGTAGCCAAGGATCAACAAGTTGGCATGGCAACGGGAAGTAGGATTATAATGGGTCACCACTGGGAAATTCCACTTTTCTCAGTGGATGGACCGAAGGCGCTCAACGAAGCAGTCCCTCAATCTACATTGGGTCTCACTGAGGTAAAGAGACCGCACAAAACCTGAATGAACACTTTATGTGGTCTAATATATGTGGCGATGCAGTAGGAACGGGATTGCTTACTTTACAGATGGCATGAATGCCTATAATATCCCTTACCATGTCGTAAACGCCTATGATTCCCTGCTTGACCAGCTGATCTTTGCTCTCCTATAATTCTGCAACAGGCTTGCCAAGATCAATAATAGCACTCCTTTGAACATCAGCTATTGCAATCTGTGCTGTGGGCGCTGCTGAGAACTTAACAATGATAGCTTTTCTGATCTCTGGACTCTAACTTTGTTTAGTTAAGCCATCCAATGATAGATAGCAACAGGAGGTGTTTCCTTTTCTGTTGCATATGATTGGATGCAATGGAGGGTTGGGAGTTGAGTGAAAGACCATGCTGAAAAAGTCAGCTGATTGGCGTACACTCAGTGGCTACTTTGTCAGGTACCTCTTGTACTTAATAAAGTGGCCACTAAATGTGCAGTTGAAGTCAGAAGTTTACATACACCTTAGCCAAATACATTTAAACTCAGTTTTTTCACAATTTCTGACATTTAATCCTAGAAAACATTCCCTGTCTTAGGTCAGTTAGGATCACTATTTTATTTTAAGAATGTGAAATGTCAGAATAATAGTAGAGAGAATGATTTATTTCAGCTTTTATTTCTTTCATCACTTTCCCAGTGGGTCAGAAGTTTACATACACGTTGTTAGTACTTGGTAGCATTGCCTTTAAATTGTTTAACTTGAGTCAAATGTTTTGGGTAGCCTTTGACGAGCTTCTCACAGTAAGTTGCTGGAATTTTGTTCCATTCCTCCAGACAGAACTGGTGTAACTGAGTCAGGTTTGTAGGCCTCCTTGCTCACACACGCTTTTTCAATTCTGCCCACAAATTTTTTTATCAGATTGAGGTCAGGGCTTTGTGATGGCCACTCCGATACCTTGACTTTGTTGTCCTTAAGCAATTTTACCACAACTTTGGAGGTATGCTTGGGGGTCGTTGTCCATTTGGAAGACCCATTTGCAAATGAGCTTTAATTTCCTGGCTGATGTCTTGAGATGTTGCTTCAATATATCCACATAATTTTCCTTCCTCATGATGCCATCTATTTTGTGAAGTGCACCAGTCCCTCCTGCAGCAAAGCACCCCCACAACATGATGCTGCCACCCCCATGCTTCATGGTTGGGACGGTGTTCTTCGGCTTGCAAGCCTCACCCTTTTTCCTCCAAACATAACGATGGTCAATATGGCCAAACAGTTCAATTTTTGTTTCATCAGACCAGAGGATATTTCTCCAAGAAGTAAGATCTTTGACCCCCATGTGCACTTGCAAACTGTAGTCTGGCTTTTTTATGGCGGTTTTGGAGCAGTGGCTTCTTCCTTGCTGAGCAGCCTTTCAGGTTATGTTGATATAGGACTCATTTTACTGTGGCCGTTTGTAGATACTTGTATAACAGCCTAAGTCTCGGTCTAGGTTTTTTATTATTCAAAATGAATTTACTAAAAATACTATTAAGCTTATCAAAAAATGATTTTGGTAGTGGGAGAGGAAGTGATTGAAAAAGACATAGAAATTTTGGTAATATATTCACTTTGATCATGTTTATATGGCCATTCATCGATATGGGCATTGTTACCCATCGATTCAACGTCTCCTTCACTTCGCCCACTAGTGGGTCATAGTTTGTTGGGACGATCGTTTTAATTTCAGGGGTAATTTTGACACCAGGGTAGGTAAATCCTTCCTTTGCATTTATAAATGGGGTTTTTATGACTGGTTTCAATATTTCTTCTTTGTTCAAAAATAGTACTGATGATTTTGAGTTGTTAATGTTATAACCAGAGAACTGCCCAAACAATTCAATCTGTTGCATATATTGATGGATAAATTTGTTAAAAAAAGAATCTTTATAGGCATCCGTTAGTCTCATGAGACCATGGATTTGCGCCTTGGAAGGCTTCCAGGGCGCAGGCCTGGACAAGGTTGTATGGAAGACCAGCAGTTGCCCATGCTGCAAGTCTCCCCTCTCCACGCCACCGATGTTGTCCAAGGGAAGGGCATTAGGACCCATACAGCTTGGCATCAGTGTCATCGCAGAGCAATGTGTGGTTAAGTGCCTTGCTCAAGGACACACACACTGCCTCAGCTGGGGCTCAAACTCATGACCTTCAAATCACTAGGCAAATGCCTTAACCACTTGGCCACATGCCAAAGAATCATGTTGTTGGCATATTAAGGATATTCTATGTTCTTGTTCTCCCAGCTGGATGCCCGACAGGCCTGTCAAAAATCTGAATCCATTTAAGGAAGTTCTTTCTAAATCCAAATCTAGGCAATACATCAAATAAATATGGCCATTCTATTCTATCGAAGGCCTGCCAAGCATCCAATGATAATACTGCTGTATCTTTAGTGTCAAATTTTTCATGAATTAAGTTAACAACTCTTCTAATATTATGGAATCCTTGGTGTTTTTGCACAAAACCATTCTGATCATTATGAGCTAGATGTGGAATATAAGGATCTAATCTTCTTGCTAAGGCTTTATAAAGTGTTTTTGTGTCCGATCCAATCAGACTTATTGGTCTAAATGAGGAACATCGTATAGGCTGTTCGCCTGGTTTCAAGATCAGCGTTATCATTGCCAGCCTAAAGAGGGTGGGAGAGTTCCATTCCGATAAGATTCATCATACATATTTAATTTTTCTTTAAATGTTTTGTAGAATTCAATTGGTAGGCCGTCAGGCCCTGGTGCTTTACCACTATTAATATTTCGGATAGCCTGTGATATCTCTTCAATTGTTAAACCTCTATTTAACTCCTTTCTTGCATCTTCTGTCAGTGTCTGGAATGGAAACTGATCAAGAAATGTGTTCTGTTCTTCTGAGGCTTGGGGGCATTCTGATCTATATAAATATTCATAAAATTCTCTAAAACTGTTATTAATTTCCAATGGGTCTACTGTTAGGCTTCCTGAAGAGGTTAGTATGCAGGAAGTTAGAAGTTAATAACTCATCTCCTTCTACCTTAGGCCGTGAACTTATCAATCACCACTGCTCCACGACCGCTGGACTAAGTGTGTAAATGTAGGAGGGGACTATGTTGAAATATAAACGTGCTAGGTTTTCTAAAAATTTGCTCCTTCTACCTTAGGCCACGAACTTTATCAATCACCCCTCGTAAGGAAGAAATCTTCAAAAAACTTAGGATTGTCCCCATTTGGGCCATATAGACTGACTAGGTTTAATGTGAAAGAAAGGACATTACCTTGTGTAATAACATACCTTCCGGCTGAGTCTTGGATTGATTTCATAGTTTGAAATGGTAGTGTTCTATGAATAAGAATAAATACACTTCTAGCATAGTACACCTCTAGTATGTTGCATATATTACTTGGCCAGGCCACCTATTCCATACCAATTTATATCTGAGGCTGTCAAATGGGTTTCTTGAAGAAAAATTATTTTGGACTTAAGCTGTTTAATCCTATTTATAACCAGTTTCAATTTGGTTAACTTCTTTAGTCCCCTAACATTCCAGCTTGTGACTTTTATATTAAAGATATTCTGAGTGTTCGTTTGTTCCATATATAGTACATGCCAATTATACCAAGAAAAGGAGTAAGAATTATTACTTCTGTGTTGGGTGTCCGACACACATAAAGAAAAACAAAAAGCACATATACATTTACACATATAGACATTTGAACTTTTGGATTCCTCCTCCCTTTCTCAAAACAATAAACTATAGGGCTTGTGCTGATCCACTCTATCGAGGAGCAGCTAAATTATGTGAAACTAACTCCATAGGCAACTAGTGGTGTCCATCAACCATGCACCTTATTATATCTTAGAACATTATATGCTCAACCCACTTAGCATAAAAATAAAATCAAAATAGCCACTGAACTATATGTCAGTATTGCCTGTTAGAAATGTTCATTCAGGTCCATGGAGTTCCATCTCAATAGAATTAAGGTTTCAACAAACAAAAATGTTATAAAAAATAAAAATAGGCTAAATAATAAAGTTATTCTGGTGGCATAAACAACCTCTTAAATACAGTATCTTTTCAAGAATAGAATAAGAGAGGCTAAAGTGGCAGTTCTAGTAAAAGAAAAATAAAGGAAGAGAAAAAGGGATGTCTTCTGGGACTCAGTGTAGGCTTATACCTGTTGAGCAGTCAGTATCAGCTGATTGTCATGGGTATGGAAGCAAACAAATCTCACTACTGCCTAAATCAGACCCCTCAGGTGAGTCCTCGATGGAACTCTTCCGCCTCTCTTGGTGATGAAAACAGGTGTATTTGAGACTTTAAGAGAATTTAATGTATACAGAAATCACAATACTGAAAATCATTCCAGAGTTCCAGCTCGTTGGGGTCGAATCAGAATCAGGTTTAATATCACCAGCATATGTCGTGAAATTTGTTAACTTTGTGACAGCAGTATTAAGTTCAAAAAAGTTCAATGTAAAATTTATTATCCGAGTACATACATGCCACCACATACAACCCCGAGATTCTTATTCTGTGGACATACTTAGCAATGCAATACATGATAAATATAGGAAAAAAGTTGAATTATAATAAATATGTAAATTAAATAGTCAAATTAAAGTAAGTAGTACACATTGTATTGGGGGGATAGGAAGGTCGGCAGAGGGGGTGGTGTGGCGCTGCTGGTGAAGAATGGCATCAAATCATTAGAAAGATGTGACATGGGTTTGGAAGATGTTGAATCCTTGTGGGTTGAGTTAAGAAACTGCAAAGGTAAAAGGACCCCGATGGCAGTTATATACAGGCCTCCAAACATTAGCTAGGATGTGGACTACAGAGTATAACGGGAAATAGAAAAGGCATGTCAAAAGGGCAATGTTATGATAGTTATGGGAAATCTTAACATGCAGGTAGATTTGAAAAATCAGGTTAGTAATAGATCTCAAGAGAGTGAATTTGTTGCATGCTGATGAGAGCAGTATTTTAGAGCAGCTTGTCATTGAGCCAATTAGGGGATCAGCTATACCGGTTTGAGTGCTATGTGATGAACTGGACGTGATTGGGGAGCTTAAGGTAAAGGAACCTTTAGGAGGCAGTGATCACAATACGACTGAGTTCAACTTGAAATTTAATAGGGAGAAAGTAAAGTCTGTCATAGCAGTATATCAGTGTAGTTAAAGAAATTAATGTGGTATGAGAAAGGAGATGGCCAAAGTAAATTGGAAAGAGATGCTGGCAGGGATGACAGCAGAGCAGCAATGGCTTGAGCTTCTAGGAAAAATGAGGAAGGTGCAGGATAGATGTATTCCAAAAATGAACAAATACTCAAATGGCAAAGAGTACAACCGTGGCTAACAAGGGAAGTCAAAGATAATGTAAAAGCAAAAGAGAGGGCATACAACAAAGCACAAATTCGAGGGAAGATAAAGGAACTGGGAAGTTTTTGAAAACTACAGAAAGCAACTAAAAGAATCATTAGGAGGGAAAGGATGAAATATGAAAGCAAGCTAGCAAACAATATCAGGGTGGATAGGAAAAGCTTTTTCAAGTATATAAAAAAAAGAGAGATGAGAGTAGATATGGGACCACTAGAAAATGAGACCGGAGAAATAGTAATGGAGACAAGGAGATGGCAGATGAACTAAATGAGTACTTTGCATCAGTCTGCACTGTGGAAAACACCAGCAGTGTGTCAGGTGTTGAAGGGTGTAGAGATTGTGGAGGAATTAGCAATGAACTTTCAAGAATCATTGGACTCTGGCATGGTTCTGGAGGATGAGAAAATTGCAAATATCATTCTACTTTTTAAGAAAAGAGGGAGGCAGCAGAAAGGAAGTTACAGACTGGTTAGCCTGACCTTAGTGGTGGGAAGATGTTGGAGTCAATTGTTAAGGATTAGGTTATGGAGCACTTGGTGACACAGGACAAGACAGAATAAAATCAGCATGGTTTTCTGAAGGGAAAATCTTGCCTGACGAACCTGTTGGAATTCTTTGAGGAGATTACAAGTAGGATAGATAAAAGGGATGCAGTGGATGTTGTATATTTGGATTTTCAGAAGGCCTTTGACAAGGTGCAACACATGAGGCCGCTTACCAAGTTAAGAGCCCATGGCATTACAGGAAAGTTACTGGCATTGGCTGATTGGTAGGAGGCAGCGAGTGGGAATAAAAGGATCCTTTTCTTGTTAGCTGCCACTGTCTAGTGGTATTCTACAGGAGTCTGTGTTGGGACCACTTCTTTTTATGCTGTATATCAACGATTTAGATGATGGAACAGATGGCTTTGTTGCCAAGTTTGCAGATGATACGAAGATTGGTGGAAGGGCAGGTACTGTTGAGGAAACAGGAAGGTAGCAAGAAGACTTGGACAGATTAGGAGAATGGGCAAGAAAGTGGCAAATGAAATACAATGTTGGAAAATGCATGGTAATGCACTTTGGTAGAAGAAATAAATGCACAGACTATTTTCTAAACAGTGAGAAAATCCAAAAATTGAAGACGCAAAGAAACTCTAGAGTCCTCGTGCAGAACACTGTAAAGGTTAACTTGCAGGTTGAGACAGTGAGGAAGTTAAATGTAATGTTAGCATTCATTTCAAGAACAGGGATATGATGCTGGGGATTTATAGGGCACTGCTGATGCCTCACCTTGAGTATTGTCAATGGATTTGTGTTCCTTATCTAAGAAAAGATATGCTAGCATTGGAGAGGGTTCAGAAGAGGTTACATAGAACATAGAATAGTACAGCACAGTACAGGCCCTTCGGCCCACAAGGTTGTGCCAACCCTTAAACCCTGCCTGCCAAATAACCCCCCCCACCTTAAATTCCTCCATTTACCTGTCTAGTAGTCTCTTAAATTTCACTAGTGTATCTGCCTCCACCACTGACTCAGGCAGTGCATTCCACGCACCAACCACTCTCTGAGTAAAAAACCTTCCTCTAGTATCTCCCTTGAACTTCCCACCCCCTACCTTAAAGCCATCTCCTCTTGTATTGAGCAGTGGTGCCCTGGGGAAGAGGCGCTGGCTGTCCACTCTATCTATTCCTCTGTATACCTCTATCATGTCTCCCCTTATCCTCCTTCTCTCCAAAGAGTAAAGCCCTAGCTCCCTTAATCTGTGATCATAATACATACTCTCTAAACCAGGCAGCATCGTGGTAAATCTCCTCCGTACCGTTTCCAATGCTTCCACATCCTTCCTATAGTGAGGTGACCAAAACTGGACACAGTACTTCAAGTGTGGCCTAACCAGAGTTTTATAGAGCTGCATCATTACCTCGCGACCCTTATACTCTATCCCTCGACTTATGAAAGCTAACACCCCATAAGCTTTCTTAACTACCCTATCTACCTGTGAGGCAACTTTCAGGGATCTGTGAACATGTACCCCCAGATCCCCGTGCTCCTCCATACTACAAAGTATCCTGCCATTTACTTTGTACTCTGCCTTGGAGTTTGTCCTTCCAAAGTGTACCACCTCACACTTCTCCGGATTGAACTCCATCTGCCACTTCTCAGCCCACTTCTGCATCCTATCAATGTCTCTCTGCAATCTTTATGGAAGTTCACAAGGATGATTCCGGGAATGAAAGGGTTATCATATGAGGAATGTTTGATAGCTATGGGTGTGTACTCGCTGGAATTTAGAAGGATGGTGGGGGTTCTCAATGAAGCCTTTCAAATGTCGAAAGACCTAGACAAAGTAGATGTGGAAAGGATATTTCCATAATTTCCCTTGGTGGGGGTATCTAGAACACGAGGACACAGCCTCAGGGTAGAGGGGCATCTATTTAAAACAGAGATGCAGAGTATTTCTTTAGCCAGAGTGTGGTGTATTTGTGGAATTAGTCACCACAGGCAGCTGTGGAGGCCAGGGGTTGGGTATATCTAAGACAGAGATTGATAGGTTCTTGATTGGCCACAGCATCAAAGGTTACTGGGAGAAGACAGGGGAGTGGGGCTGAGGAGGGGAAAATGGATCATGTATGATTGAATGGTGTAGCAGACTCGATGGGGCAAATGGCCTATTTCAGCTCCTATATCTCATGGTCAACGTCCATTCAGAAGGGGAAGAAGCTATTCCTGAATCGCTGAGCACTTGCCTTCAGGTTTCTGTACCTCCTTCCCAATGGTCACAATGAGAAGAGGGCATGCCCTGTGTGGAAACAAACCTCATTCAAAACATAACAGCAGGAATTCTGCAGATGCTGGAAATTCAAACAACACACATCAAAGTTGCTGGTGAACGCAGCAGGCCAGGCAGCATCTCTAGGAAGAGGTGCAGTCAACGTTTCAGGCCGAGACCCTTCGTCAGGACTAACTGAAGGAAGAGTGAGTAAGAGATTTGAAAGTTGGAGGGGGAGGGGGAGATCCAAAATGATAGGAGAAGACAGGAGGGGGAGGGATGGAGCCAAGAGCTGGACAGGGGATAGGCAAAAGGGATATGAGAGGATCATGGGACAGGAGGTCCGGGAAGAAAGACAAGTAGGGGGGGACCCAGAGGATGGGCAAGGGGTATATTCAGAGGGACAGAGGGAGAAAAAGGAGAGTGAGAGAAAGAATGTGTGTATAAAAATAAGTAACAGATGGGGTACGAGGGGGAGGTGGGGCATTAGCGGAAGTTAGAGAAGTTGATGTTCATGCCATCAGGTTGGAGGCTACCCAGACGGAATATAAGGTGTTGCTCCTCCAACCTGAGTGTGGCTTCATCTTTACAGTAGAGGAGGCCATGGATAGACATATCAGAATGGGAATGGGACGTGGAATTAAAATGTGTAGCCACTGGGAGATCCTGCTTTCTCTGGCGGACAGAGCGTAGGTGTTCAGTAAAGCGGTCTCCCAGTCTGCGTCGGGTCTCGCCAATATATAAAAGGCCACATCAGGAGCACCGGACGCAGTTTATCACCCCAGCCGACTCACAGGTGAAGTGTCGCCTCACCTGGAAGGACTGTTTGGGGCCCTGAATGGTGGTAAGGGAGGAAGTGTAAGGGCATGTGTAGCACTTGTTCCGCTTACACGGATAAGTGCCAGGAGGGAGATCAGTGGGGAGGGATCGGGGGGACGAATGGACAAGGGAGTCGCGTAGGGAGCGATCCCTACGGAAAGCAGAGAGAGGCGGGGAGGGAAAGATGTGCTTAGTGGTGGGATCCCGTTGGAGGTGGTGGAAGTTACGCAGAATAATATGTTGGACCTGGAGGCTGGTGGGGTGGTAGGTGAGGACCAGGGGAACCCTATTTCTAGTGGGGTGGCGGGAGGATGGAGTGAGAGCAGATGTACGTGAAATAGGGGAGATGTGTTTAAGAGCAGAGTTGATAGTGGAGGAAGGGAAGCCCCTTTCTTTAAAAAAGGAGACGGAAGAATTGCGAGAAGGGGATGGCATTTTTGCAAGAGACAGGGTGAGAAGAGGAATAGTCCAGATAGCTGTGAGAGTCAGTAGGCTTATAGAAGACATCAGTGGATAAGCTGTCTCCAGAGACAGAGACAGAATGATCTAGAAAGGGGAGGGAGCTGTCGGAAATGGACCAGGTAAACTTGAGGGCAGGGTGAAATTTGGAGGCAAAGTTAATAAAGTCAGTGAGCTCTGCATGCGTGCAGGAAGCAGCGCCAATGCAGTCGTCGATGTAGCGAAGGAAAAGTGGGGAACAGATACCAGAATAGGCACGGAACATAGATGTCCAGTCCCTATATACTTCCATCCCCCATCAGGAAGGTCTCAAAGCTCTACGCTTCTTTTTGGATTCCAGACCTAATCAGTTCCCCTCTACCACCACTCTGCTCCGTCTAGCGGAATTAGTCCTTACTTTTAATAATTTCTCTTTTGGCTCCTCCCACTTCCTCCAAACTAAAGGTGTAGCTATGGGCACCCGTATGGGTCCTAGCTATGCCTGCCTTTTTGTTGGCTTTGTGGAACAATCTATGTTCCGTGCCTATTCTGGTACCTGTCCCCCACTTTTCCTTCGCTACATCGACGACTGCATTGGCGCTGCTTCCTGCACGCATGCAAAGCTCGTTGACTTTATTAACTTTGCCTCCAACTTTCACCCTGTCCTCAAGTTTACCTGGTCCATTTCCAACAGCTCCCTCCCCTTTCTAGATCTTTCTGTTTCTGTCTCTGGAGACAGCTTATCCACTGATGTCTTCTATAAGCCTACTGACTCTCACAGCTATCTGGACTTTTCCTCTTCTCACCATGTCTCTTGCAAAAATGCCATCCCCTTCTCGCAATTCCTCCGTCTCCGCCGCATCTGCTCTCAGGATGAGGCTTTTCATTCTAGGACGAGGGAGGCGTTCTCCTTTTTTAAAGAAAGGGGCTTCCCTTCCTCCACTATCAACTCTGCTCTTAAACGCATCTCCCCCATTTCACGTACATCTGCTCTCACTCCATCCTCCCGCCACCCCACTAGGAATAGGGTTCCCCTGGTCCTCACCTACCACCCCACCAGCCCCCAGGTCCAACATATTATTCTCCGTAACTTCCGCCACCTCCAACGGGATCCCACCACTAAGCACATCTTTCCCTCCCCCCCCTCTGCTTTCCGCAGGGATCACTCCCTACGCGACTCCCTTGTCCATTCGTCCCCCCATCCCTCCCCACTGAACTCCCTCCTGGCACTTATCCGTGTAAGCGGAACAAGTGCTACACATGCCCTTACACTTCCTCCCTTACCACCATTCTGGGCCCCAAACAGTCCTTCTAGGTGAGGCGACACTTCACCTGTGAGTCGGTTGGGGTGATATACTGCGTCCGGTGCTCCTGATGTGGCCTTTTATATATTGGCAAGACCCGACGCAGACTGGGAGACCGCTTTACTGAACACCTACGCTCTGTCCGCCAGAGAAAGCAGGATCTCCCAGTGGCCACACATTTTAATTCCACGTCCCATTCCCATTCTGATATGTCTATCCACGGCCTCCTCTACTGTAAAGATGAAGCCACACTCAGGTTGGAGGAACAACACCTTATATTCCGTCTGGGTAGCCTCCAACCTGATGGCATGAACATCAACTTCTCTAACTTCCGCTAAGGCCCCACCTCCCCCTCGTACCCCATCTGTTACTTATTTTTATACACACATTCTTTCTCTCACTCTCCTTTTTCTCCCTCTGTCCCTCTGAATATACCCCTTGCCCATCCTCTGGGTCCCCCCACCTTGTCTTTCTTCCCAGACCTCCTGTCCCATGATCCTCTCGTATCCCTTTTGCCTATCCCCTGTCCAGCTCTTGGCTCCATCCCTCCCCCTCCTGTCTTCTCCTATCATTTTGGATCTCCCCCTCCCCCTTTCAAATCTCTTACTCACTCTTCCTTCAGTTAGTCCTGACGAAGGGTCTCAGCCTGAAACGTCGACTGCACCGCTTCCTAGAGATGCTGCCTGGCCTGCTGCGTTCACCAGCAACCTTGATGTGTGTTGCTCATTCAAACCATAATGTTTTTGTACAAAGAATTTTAAAAATACTGCAGTTGGGTTAGAAATTGTCACAAACGATTGCCACTGGCATGATGAAGATGGGCTGAAGCACATGTTTCTGTGCTGTGTGGCTCCGAGTCTGCTTCCTGCTGCATTCGGCCTCTGGGGGAGAGGAAGCGCTGAAAGAGGCAAACTGCATTGGGGCGGCGAGCTATTAATTAAAACAGAAAAGGCAATGCAGCACACTCAATGGTCACATATCAGTGAACTGGCTTTTTAGCAGAAGTTCTGCAGAACTTCAAAAGGATATATACCATGCTTATGAGCCTTTTCTCCACGGTAGATACTGTTTATGCAAACAGCTAGATGACTGTGCTGGCCGACTTATGCATGTTGCATCATTGTATTAATGTTTACATCTTGTTCATTTTCTGTCTCCTTAAAGTGAGCCAACATTTTGTGACCTTCTGCAGAATCAACAGTTCCTAAAATAGCCTGTTGCATCACAGCTGTATTCTCCTGGTGGTACAAAGCATCCGTAACTTTCATCCTATTTGTTCAACCCCACGTGACGTATTTATAAAAATACCACATTTGGAAGCACTCATTAAAATTTCCATGAATAGGAATGTCTCAGACTCAAACAAAGTGTGCATTGCTCTGACCTCAGATGGAAACTGGCAGTCATAGCTCCTGAAATAATTTAGATAAAATTGACAGTTTAACGTACACTGGAGGAACTCAGCAGATCAGCCAGCATCTGTTGAAAGGAATCAACAGTCGGCGTTTTGGGCTGAAACCTTTCATCAGGACTAACACTTCATTCCTGATAAAAGATCTTGGCCCAAAACATCGACTGTTTATTCCTTTCCATAAATGCTGTCTGATCTGCCGAGTTCCTCCAGCATTTTGTGTGTGTTGCTCTGAATTTCTAGCATCTGCGGAATCTCATGTGTCTGAGAAATGATAGTTTGCTCTTCTCCATAGTTGCTGCCTGACTTGCTGAGTTCCTCCAGCATTTACTGCATGTTATATCAGATTATGATCAGTTTTGTACACAGTTTTTTCTGTAAACTCCCCTGTTTTTCAATGCACTGATATTTGTTGAGAGACATTTCAACATTCCAACACTAATAAGGGTCTCCAAACCAACCTTCCCCCCACTGAGACCGTTCACATTTCTTGCTGCCTTTGCAAAGCAACCAAATTTAGCAAGAACCACTCCACCCTGATCACTCTCTCTTATCCCCTCTCCCATCAGGCGGAAGATGAGGCCACTCTCAGGGTGGAGGAGCAACAGCTTATATTCTGTCTGGGTACCATCCAACCTGATGGCATGAATACTGATTTCTCCTTCTGGTGAACAATTTTCTCCCCTTCATCTGTTCCCCACTCTGACCTTTTACTTCCTCTCATCTGCCTTCTACTTACCCCTGGGTCCCCTCCTCCTTCCCTTTCTCCTGTGGTCCACTCTCCTCTCCTATCAGCATCAACCTAGCTTCATCTATCACCCTCCAGCTATCCTCCTCCTCCCCCCACCTTTTTATTTTAGCATCCTCCCCCTTCCTCTTCAGTCCTGAAGAAGGGTCTCAGCCCAAAACTTTGTGTATTTACTCTTTTCCATAGATGTCCACCTGCTGAATTCTTCCAGCGTTCTGTGTGTATTGCAGAAGATACAAACGCTTGAGAGTGTGCACCACCAGGCTCAGGGGACATCTTCTATCCCACAGTTATCAGACTTTTATTAGGCCTTTAATACATGAGTAAAGAGCACAGAATCAAGCTCTTCAGCCCAACAAGTCCATGCTGACCCCAGTGACACATTTTCCTGTGTTTAGCCCATAGCCCTCAATGTACCATCCCACTGTGTGATCCAAAATCTCCAGAGGGGAAGGCCCCAAATCCTCGGCTTTGCTTGTTGCTTGGCAGCTGGGGCGGGGCTGAAGTGCTCGGCAGAGATGGTGCATGGTGCTCGGTGTTGAAGGCTCGTAGTTTTCGGACGGACTCAGAGTCGGACTGTGGTCGGGTGCATCCAGGATGCTGCATCGGCAAGTTTACGGTGCTGGAAGCTCACAGCAGGGAGAGTTTCTCCCTTCTACCGTCTGCGTGAGATGTTGGGGCTATTGGGACTTTGAGACTTTTTTTTACCATGCCCATGGTCTGCTCTTATCAAATTACGGTATTGCTTTTCACTGTTGTAACTATATGTTATAATTATGTGGTTTTTGTCAGTTTTAGTCTTGGTCTGTCTTGTGTTTCTGTGATATCATACTGGAGGAACATTGTATCATTTTTTAATGCATGCATTTCTAAATGACAATAAACGGGGACTGAGTGTCCTCATAGTCTAATCTAAGTACCTATTCAAATGCTTCATAAATGATACGACTGTACCTACTTCAATCTCACATTACTAAAAGGGAAATGGAGGGAACTCTCAGTCTCCCTCACTGTGGTCCTTGCACTGTCCCGTCTACCTGCGCTGCTCATTCTCAGTAACACTACATTCTGCATTCTATATTAACGTAGAAACAGCAACGCCTTTGAACAAAAAATCCAGTATTCGGCCCAGTACATCATGGGTAAAGACTTCCCAACCATCGAGCATATCTACGTGAAACACTGCTGTAGGAAAGCAGCATCCATCATCAGAGATCCTCACCTCCAGGGTCATGCTCTCTTCTCGCCGCTGCCATCAGGTAGAAGGTACAAAAACCTCAGGACTCACACCACCAGTTTCAAGAACAGTTACTACACCATAGCCATCAGGCTCCTGAACAAAAGGGAATAATTACACTCAATTACCCATCCATTGAGGTGTTCCCAAAATCAATGACCTCACTTTTAAGGACTCTTTATCTCATTAAGTCATGTTTTTGTTACTTATTACTATATATTTATATTTTCATTTGCAGTTTCTGCACTCTGCTTCATCTTTCATTGATCATATTATAGTTACAATTCTATCGATTTGTGGAGTATCCTTGCAAGAAAATGTACCTCAGGGTTTTTTGTGGTGATGTATGGTATAGGTACTTTGATAATACATTTCCTCTGAAGATAGGACATATCCCTAAACCTTAACCTGACCCCTAACTACCCTTTCTGTTCTTAATAACATTCCTATGACCCTAAAAAGCAATCAAGTCTGAGCCACAGTGCCAATGTTGACCATAATGTTGGGTGTTGCCAACAGCAGGACTGCAGGGCATACTCAGCAGGCAGACAATACTAAAAGAAAGAGAGAAACTGAGCCAGGAGCATAGATAGATCACTGTCAGAACCGGCCTGTTCTGATACAGACAGAAAGAAAGAGCTATCTACCCACAGTCAGGGAATTCATACCGAGTCCAGGGAGTGCAGTCTGCTCAGCTGAAACACAAAGTGATTTTCCTCAATCCTGCACTGGAGTTTATTTAAACAGTGTTCGAAACTAGGGGGCATAGGTTTAGGGTGAGGGGGGAGAGATTTAAAAGGGACCTGAAGAGCAAATTTTGCACAGAGTGGTCAGTATATAGAACGATCTGACAAAGGAAGTGCTTGAGCTAGATACTATACAGTGGATTCTGGTTAATTGGGCCATTGGTTAATCACGGCAGTCACATATTTGGGGCAATTCTTAAAGAACAAAAGCTAATCAAGAAAGTAGCTGGGATTGTCTTTATTTATTTGTGACTCTATGCTGCTTAATTGGGGCAGGACACCGTCGCGTGTACTTGTGTGGCTGTTATACACGAGAGTGAACAGATTTTAAATAGCATCAGTTGTGTGTGTTTGAGTTCAAAAAGCAGTGACTTTTATCACAGGTAGTTGGCAAGAAATAAGCAGTAAGTCACTCAGAACTGTTTTGCTCACTGCAGTTTCAAGCATTCAGGCTTGGAAATGTCAGAAACAGCTGGGAGTGAAAATTCAGCAAGTTAGAAACTACCAAGAACTTGAAAGTATTGATAATCATTTTGAATGTTACAAGAAAAGTGAAGCTTTTGAAGATGCAATCATCAAAAGCATTGTATGAAGGTTGTCCATTATCTGCTGTGTGTGTGTGTGCTGATTTTGTTCATTTACAGTCAATCAAAAGAACACAGCAGCACACAGGATGAATTCCTGCAGTGGTAACTATTAGGAATTAATACACAGTTTTATAGTACTGTGCTAGCATTGGTAATGTTCTAGTTTCATTTAAATACATAATTCAAATAGTAATTTTTTATATATACCTGTTAACTATTTCTATGAAACTTCAGCTAATTGGGGCAGCCACTTAATTGGATCGAAATGTACTGGTCCCAATGTGTCCAAATAAAGCGAAATCCACTGTATTTCCACTGAAGCAGCACTTGGATAGGTAGATGGGAGGGGCCTGGAGGGATACAGGATGAATGCAGGAAATTGGGACTAGCTAGCTGCTGTATTGTTCTACAACTCTGTGAGTGCAAGGGCCTTAGACAGACAGGTCAGAGTGGCATTTAAGTAGCTGGCAATGGGTGATCAATATTGTTCAAAGTAAATTTATTATCGAAGTACATATATGTCACATATACAACCCTAAGACTCATCGTCTTGTGGGCATACTCAATAAATCCATAGAATAATAACCATAACAGAATCAATGAAAGACCGCCCAACTTGGACATTCAACCTGTATGGAAAATATAGCAAACTGTGTAAATACAAAAAGAAAGAAATAATAATACTAAATAAATAAGCGATACATATCCAGAACACGAGATAAAGAGTCATTGAAAGTGAGTCCATAGGTTGTGAGAACATTTCAAAGATGGGGCAAGTGAAGTTATCCCCTTTGATTCAAGAGCTTGATGGCTGAGGGTTGGTAACCGCTCCTGAACCTGATGGTGTAAGTCCTGAAGCTGCTGTGGATTGAATGCAGATGCTGCCTAAAAGTGATCATGCAACTCGTTCCTCCAGTGTAGCAAGACTGCATCATGAATATTGAGTACAATGTATGAGAGAGGAAGGCATACAGGTGACGCACTGCTCCGTTGAAAAGTCTGTTTGGCATGATGGGAAGGGATGACAGGACAAGCTTTGCATCTCTTGCAGTAGCACAGGAGAGTGTCCTAAGATGGAAAGTGAAATGAGAACTAAGGGAAATAGACCCAAGATTTGTTATTTGTTTATTTAGAGATAATGCACAGTAAAAGGGCCTTCTGACCCAGTGAGCATGCACCATGCAATTACACCCATATGGCCATTTAACCCACTAACCTGAATTTCTTTGGAATGAGGGAGGAAACTGGAGCAAACCCACATGGTTGTGGGGAGATTGTACAAACTCCTTACAGAGAGCGGCAGGAATTGAACCTGTGTTGCTGGCACTGCTCAAACTAGCCACCCCAAAATTTGGGGAATAAATTGGAGGTGATGAGAAATTTGTAGTAGAGGCATGAATATTCTTAGGACAGTTAGACGGATATTTGTACAGCAGGGTCATTAATGGTTATGATGGAAAGGTAGACAGGTGGAGATGAGTCCATGACAAGATCAGCCATGATCTTATTGAATGGCACAACTGACTTCACAGACCAGATGGTCAACTCTTGCTCCTATTTCTTGTGGAGAGTGGATGATAGGGAACAGAGGGTCATAAAGGGAGCAGTTTGTTTAAATGCTGGAAGTGGAGGAGAAATATATGTCTGGCGATGGAATTCTGCTGGAGCTGGTAGAGGGTGATTTATTGAATGCAGAGCTTGATGAGGACCAGACGGACTCTGTTCTTGCTTCAGATTCTAGCATCTATAGCCTCTTGTGTGTGTGTGTGTGTGTGTGTGTGTGTCTCGCTCTCTTCTTGCTCTGTCCTGGAAGAGGAATGAGAGCAGAAGCAGAAGAGGAGATAGGTAAAATGCAGTCAAAGATTCTATTCATTTTGGTACAGGGCAAACCACGATTTAGAATAGAGGAAGTTATGTCAGGAGCACATCTGTGAATAGCTTTTTTTGATCAAGTATGAAGGAGGTGAAGGAACAGGGAGAAAAGAATGGAGTCTTTACAGGTGTTTGTGGGTTTATAATGATATTTGTGACTAACCTATCCCCTGCGATGGAGGCAGAAAGAATTAGAAAGAGAATGGAAGGTGAAACCTGGGTGGAAATTGGCAGCAAGTGACGAAATGTGAGTTGAGCCTGAGTGCCGTAAGCAGCACCATTGTAGTCGATGTGTAAGAGATGATGTACCTGAGCAGGTCTGAAACAAAGACTGTTCCTCATATCCTACATAAACAGGTATGACTTAGGCATATACCAGTGCCCATATCTCCACGTTTGATCTGGAGAAAGGTGAGTGAAGTTGAAGCTCTTCAGGGTGAGAACTAGTTCAGTCAGGTGGCTAGGAACGTTGCGGAGGGTAACTGGTTGGGTCTCTGCTCAAGGAAGAAGCAGAGGACTCTCAGGAACCTGACCTGAAGGTGTAGATCAGCGGTCCCCAAAGCATGTGCTACTGGGCCACGAGGAAACGATATGAGTCAGCTGCACCTTTCTACATTCCCTGTCACACCCACTGTTGAGCTTGGAATGCACGCGAGGTCATTACACACGCGTCATCCATGTCAGCGCGGGAAGGAGATCAACTCCTCGAGCTTGCAAATGACGGCGGGCTGAAAAGTGTGTTTGACATAACATCCCTGCCAGCATTCTGGATCAAAGTCAAGGCTAAGTATCCTGAGATAGCCACGAAAGCACTGAAAACGTTGCTTCCATTTCCAACATACCTCTGCAATGAATGCAACGAAAACTAAATTGCGGAATAGACTGGACATAAGGAACCCCCTTCGAGTATCGCTGTCTCCCACCACCCCTCAATGGGACCGTCTTATTGCAGGGAAACAAGCCCAAGGCTCCCACTGATTCAGCGATATTGGTGTGTTGCAATGATTTTATATGTTCATACGGGGAAAATATGTGCTATGTGTTTAATATCCAAACGATACTTAAAATGTTATGATGCTATTGACCTATAAGTGACTTATCACTATATTCATGCGAGGAAAATATGTGCTGTGTGTTTAATATTAAATTTGTTAGATAAACCCTTTTAGAAACGAAATTGAGTGTATTAGCAACTTATCACCTATATTCCGGTTGTGATTAACACCCCCGCCAAACAGAATCGCCAAAAACGATTTATAGAAAAAAATTGGCACGTACACGCATGTGCACTGGTGCCCGCGCAAGGTTTCATGGTCATGGTAGTCTTTCTCGGGGTAAACACAACATATTTGACTGCTACTCTAGTCCGTTGGCAACCCTAACCACCCCCCCCTCCCAACCCCCCGGTCGGCCGGTCCGCAAGAATATTGTCAATAATAAACCGGTGCATAGCGCAAAAAATGTTGGGGACCCCTGGTGTAAATGGTTTGTATGAACATGGGGGAAGATTAACTCTTTGGGCCAGGAAATTGGAAACTGTTGGAGTGTATCCAAAGTGTCAAGGGTGTAAATGAGCAGGGACTGGACTGAGAAGAAAGGTGTTTGGAACCAAGAAATCAGGCTGATCAGTCCCACTTGTTGTTGCCCAAGCTGTTCTATAACCAAGACCCTGAAGAAGTCATTATGGGTTCATGTGGCCAGAAATGTAACCTCACAGTGGCAAGGGATGAAAAGAATAGAGCAACCTTTCATAGATACTCCTTGAAATATATTCAAAGGTGTAAATTGTATGAAAATTCTGATTTTTGCTTTAAATTTCCCCATTTAAACACCCCAAAATGGAGTGCAAATTATTGATCAACCCTGATCTTCATCAAATAGTAAAGAAAGCTAAAGACACAATTAAATTGTGGCTTGATGAGCTAAATGGCCTAATTTTGCTCCTGTCTTATGAAGGGACTAAAAGATCTTCCTGGGTTTTGTGTTTCAAAATCAACTAGATACATGGGTCAGACATTGAGCATTAACCTTGATACAGTTGTATGAAAGAGCAGTCATTTAAAAACAACTGCCTAATCACTGTTTCAGTAATAAATCGATCACATTTTCCAAAGCCGATATTAGCTGTGAAATGTCATAATTTCCATTTAAACTTTAGTGGCTCTGACAATAACTAGTCTGATCATAAATCAGTCCCATTGGTTCTTCATTATCTATGTTTAAGCTATGTATAAATCAGAATGTGGGATGGTAATTTCTTTGTCTGTTTCTTTTGTGGTTGCAATAGAAGAGTTTGTCAGGGGAATGTTGGTGATCTTGGGACTGCGAGATAATGTGCACAGGTATGTCTATTGAAAAGAGCTGCACAAATTTTATGCTCAACAAAAGTACATTCCTCTACCTTTGTAAGTACTTGTCCTCACCTACCAACCCAGTGTCCTCTGCATCCAACTTCTGTCATCTCCAATGGGATCCCATCACAAGCACATCTTTCCCTCCCAACTTTCCGCAGGAATTGCGCCCGACATGACTCCCTTGTCCATTCGTCCCTCCCGGTACTTACCCTTGCAAGCGGAACAAGTGCCACACCTGTCCCTACACCACCTCCCTCACCACCATTCAGCACCCCAAGCAGTCCTTCCATGTGAAGCAACATTTCACCTGTGAATCTTTTGGGGTTACCTACTGTATCCGGTGCTGCTGGTGTGGCTTTCTGTATATCGGTGAGACTTGGCATAGATTGAGAAACTGCTTCACCGAGCACCTACCCTCCGTCCGCCAGAAAAAAGCGTGATCTCCTGGTGGCCACCCATTTCAATTCTACAGAAGCCTCAGGACCCACACCACTAGGGTTCAAAGTACAATTATTGTCAAGGTATGAACACTATAAACAACCTTGAGATTCATCTCACAGGCAGCCACAAAACAAAGAAACTCAATAGAACCCATTAAAGAACGTGCAAATATGTAGAACAAAATCATGCAAAACTGTGCTGTGACAATGACTTTTGGGACCACCTGGTAAAGGAAGCCATTCAAATAAAATCAGAGGAAATGAATTTTAACACATATGAGGGTCTTGCTATAAGAAAGAACTGGAATTCGATTGTAAAAAGGGTGGGAGAGTGCAAACCTGATTGGACAAGGATTAACCAATCAGGCAGGACGGACTACAGAAACATAGAAAATAGGTGCAGGAGTAGGCCATTCAGCCCTTTGAGCCTGCACCACCGTTTATTATGATCATGGCTGATCATCCAACTCAGAACCCCGCCCCAGCCTTCCCTCCATACCCCCTGATCCCCATAGCCACAAGGGCCATATCTAACTCCCTCTTAAATATAGCCAATGAACTGGCCTCAACTGTTTCCTGTGGCAGAGAATTCCACAGATTCACCACTCTCTGTGTGAAGAAGTTTTTCCTAATCTCGGTCCTAAAAGGCTTCCCCTTTATCCTCAAACTGTGACCCCTTGTTCTGGCCTTCCCCAACATTGGGAACAATCTTCCTGCATCTAGCCTGTCCAATCCCTTTAGGATTTTATACGTTTCAATCAGATCCCCCCTCAATCTTCTAAATTCCAACGAGTACAAGCCCAGTTCATCCAGTCTTTCTTCATATGAAAGTCCTGCCATCCCAGGAATCAATCTGGTGAACCTTCTTTGTACTCCCTCGATGGCAAGGATGTCTTTCTTCAGATTAGGGGACCAAAACTGCACACAATACTCCAGATGTGGTCTCACCAAGGCCTTGTACAACTGCAGTAGTACCTCCCTGCTCCTGTACTCGAATCTTCTCGCTATAAATGCCAGCATACCATCCGCCTTTTTCACCGCCTGCTGTACCTGCATGCCCACTTTCAATGACTGGTGTATAATAACACCCAGGTCTCGTTGCACCTCCCCTTTTCCTAATCGGCCACCATTCAGATAATAATCTGTTTTCCTATTTTTGCCACCAAAATGGATAACTTCACATTTATCCACATTAAATTGCATCTGCCATGAATTTGCCCACTCACCCAACCTATCCAAGTCACTCTGCATCCTCCTCACAGCTAACACTGCCACCCAGCTTCGTGTCATCCGCAAACTTGGAGATGCTGCATTTAATTCCCTCATCCAAGTCATTAATATATATTGTAAACAACTGGGGTCCCAGCACTGAGCCTCGTGGTACCCCACTAGTCACCGCCTGCCATTCTGAAAAGGTCCCGTTTATTCCCACTCTTTGCTTCCTGTCTGCTAACCAATTCTCTATCCACATCAATATCTTACCCCCAATACCGTGTGCTTTAAGTTTGCACACTAATCTCCTGTGTGGGACCTTGTCAAAAGCCTTTTGAAAATCCAAATATACCACATCCACTGGTTCTCCCCTATCCACTCTACTAGTTACATCCTCAAAAAATTCTATGAGATTCGTCAGACATGATTTTCCTTTCACAAATCTATGCTATGTCCGATGATTTCACCGCTTTCCAAATGTGCTGTTATCACATCTTTGATAACTGACTCCAGCAGTTTCCCCACCACCGACGTTAGGCTAACCGGTCTATAATTCCCCGGTTTCTCTCTCCCTCCTTTTTTAAAAAGTGGGGTTACATTAGCCACCCTCCAATCCTCAGGAACTAGTCCAGAATCTAACGAGTTTTGAAAAATTATCACTAATGCATCCACTATTTCTTGGGCTACTTCCTTAAGCACTCTAGGATGCAGACCATCTGGCCCTGGGGATTTATCTGCCTTCAATCCCTTCAATTTACCTAACACCACTTCCCTACTAACATGTATTTCGCTCAGTTCCTCCATCTCACTGGACCCTCTGTCCCCTATTTCTGGAAGATTATTTATGTCCTCCTTAGTGAAGACAGAACCAAAGTAATTATTCAATTGGTCTGCCATGTCCTTGCTCCCTATAATCAATACACCTGTTTCTGTCTGTAGGGGACCTACATTTGTCTTTACCAGTCTTTTCTTTTTTACATATCTATAAAAGCTTTTACAGTCAGTTATGTTCCCTGCCAGTTTTCTCTCATAATCTTTTTTCCCCTTCCTAATTAAGCCCTTTGTCCTCCTCTGCTGAACTCTGAATTTCTCCCAGTTCTCAGGTGAGCCACTTTCTCTGGCTAATTTGTATGCTTCTTCTTTGGAATTGATACTATCCCTAATTTCCCTTGTCAGCCACGGGTGCACTACCTTCCTTGATTTATTCTTTTGCCAAACTGGGATGAACAATTGTTGTAGTTCATCCATGCAACCTTTAAATGCTTGCCATTGCATATCCACCGTCAATCCTTTAAGTGTCATTTGCCAGTCTATCTTAGCTAATTCACGTCTCATACCTTCAAAGTTACCCCTCTTTAAGTTCAGAACCTTTGTTTCTGAATTAACTATGTCACTCTCCACCTTAATGAAGAATTCCACCATATTATGGTCACTCTTACCCAAGGGGCCTCTCACAACAAGATTGCTAATTAACCCTTCCTCATTGCTCAAAACCCAGTCCAGAATAGCCTGCTCTCTAGTTGGTTCCTCGACATGTTGGTTCAAAAAACCATCCCGCATACATTCCAAGAAATCCTCTTCCTCAGCACCTTTACCAATTTGGTTCACCCAATCTACATGTAGATTGAAGTCACCCATTATAACTGCTGTTCCTTTATTGCACACATTTCTAATTTCCTGTTTAATACCATCTCCGACCTCACTACTACTGTTAGGTGGCCTGTACACAACTCCCACCAGTGTCTTCTGCCCCTTAGTGTTACGCAGCTCTACCCATATCGATTCCACATCTTCCTGGCTTACGTCCTTCCCTTCTATTGCGTTAATCTCTTCTTTAAACCAGCAACGCCACCCCACCTCCCCTTCCTTCATGTCTATCCCTCCTGAATATTGAATATCCCTGAACGTTGAGCTCCCATCCTTGGGTTATAAATACCACCAGACTATATGCCCAAGCACCATCCCTGAAGAAAATGGCAGTTTGCCATCAAAATATCAGTTATAATCGATATCTATAGCTGGCTGAAATCCTGAGAAATTTATTCGTCATGCAAACAGAAGTTCATGAAAGTGAGTCCACAGCTACAAGGCTAGTCACCCGGAACAGTTATTTCCAATCATCCGGCTCCTGAACCAGCATGAATAACTTCACTTCCCTCAACCTCTATAGACTCACTAACTCATGTTCTCAGTATTATTTATTTGTATTTGCAGTTTGTCTTTTGTACATTGGTTGTCAGTCTTTGTAGTTTTTTCATATTCCATTGTATTTCTTTGTTCTGTGAATGCCTGCAAGATAATGAATCTCAGGGTAGTATTTTTATTTATTGAAATGCAATGCGGAATAGGCCCTTTGAGCTGTGCTGCCCAGCAAACCCCAATTTAACCCTCGCCTAATCACAAGACAATTAACAATAACCAATTAACCTACTAACTAGTAAGTCTTTAGACAGTGGGAGGAAACCAGAGCACTCAGAGGAAACGCACAGTCACGGGGAGAACATACAAATTCCTTATAGACAGCAGTGGAAGTGAACCCGTGTCGCCGGTACTGTAAAGTGTTCTGCTAACCACTCCACTACTGTGCTTCCCCCAAAGGTGACATGTATTGTACATATGTCAATAATAAATTTACTTTGAATTTTAAACTTTCCTGTTTCCTAACAAATTCTCAGCTCTTCACTCTATTGATTAGTAATGGGAATGTTCCACGCAAATGTGATTCTAATAAGTCTTCAATGTGGACAACTATTATAAATGAGGAACTATAATCAGCAGAGGTGCAGCAAAGTTGCTTTTGATCAGAACTTTAACAGGAATGCAGTATTTTGTTCTTTGCTCCCACCCAGACCAGAAATATATTTTACACATATGTACAGTACCTCTTTCCCATGTATAGATACTCAGTGCTGCTTTATTAGGTACAGCAATGGAACCCCACATGGTCTGCTACAGTAAAGGTTTGATGTGTTGTGCATTTAGAGATGTGGTTATGAGTTACTGTCACCGTGAACCATTCTGGCCTTTCTTCTTTGACCGCTCTCATTATCAAGGCATTTTCACCCACAGAACTGCTGCTCACTGGATGAGTTGTTTGCTTTTTGCACCTTTTCTGTAAACTAGCGACTGCTGTGCAGGAAAATCACAGGAGATCAGCAGTTTCTGAGATACTCAAACCACTCTTTCTGGCACCAACAAGGTCCGAAGTCACTCCATCACATTTCTTCCCCATTCTGACATTTGGTCTGAACAACAACTGAACCTCTTGACCATGTCTGTATGCTTTCATTCATTGAATTTCTGCCATGTGATTGGCATACAGTATTGGACATTTGCATTAATAAGGTGTACCTAATAAAGTGGCTGCTGAGTACATACAATATTAAATATTGTACATATTATGCATAAATATACAAAAGCTTCAAACAGCTTGCAAGTTGTTCACAAGAAAAACATGGTTTATTACATGCTTTTCTAAAAAACAAAATGCTGTATACATACAGATGAATACATTAATACATGAGTCAACAATGTAAAGTCCCTCCAGTCTTGGCAGTGTCTGCACACAGACGACTGTGCCAGAGTTTCAACTCCAAACATCACATACACAAGTTTTGGTGTCCACAACAAAGTTGGAGAATACACACAGAACCAAATGATGTTTAATAGAGTGATGGGCTATCTATGAATAACACAAGATGCAAAGTTCATTTCTCCAGACCAATAATTTAGATTTTGGCTTCATTACAGTGGGAAAAATCTATGCGGAACTGAAGACTACAATAGCGAGTGGATGCTAAAACTTGTAGCTACAGCGACCTCTGCTTCTAAGCAACAAGTTCACCTGTTCATCCTCAGCTGGTGGATGTGCAAAGAGAGCTGACACCAGGGAGAATCCATTGTGTGGCAGCAAATACTGAGGTCAGAATCAATTTATTATTTTGGTTCCTGGGATCTAAAATTAAGTCATGGAAAAAATAAACTGTTAGTTTCAAAATAGTCAGTTAAGAAATGAGTTAATATTGACATGCATTCCTTGTCTCCTTTCTACATCTTTGTATTTTTGTTGAACGTTTTTATTTTTAATCTAACCCTAACCCTTCCAGTGGCTTACTTCTCTTTAAAGTTTCCTATTTTTTCAAAATAACGATTAAGGCATAGATCATTATTTCAGCAAAAACAAGATATTCATATTGCTTTTGTTTTTAGGGGTTCAGATCACCCCACTCCTGTCAGTGACTGTTTTTAAAACTATCCACTGACACTGGAGACAGAATGCTGGATGCATTTGGAGACTGGATGCCAAAGTATCCAACTACCCCCACCCCCCCCATGCTAGAAACAAACTTTCTACATAAACAACCACCTCAGAATGGTGTAACTCAGATCCAAAACTTGTCAGAATACCTCCAGTATTTGCCATTGTCCCCTCTACACAGATGCTGCCTGATCTGTTTAGTTCCTCCAGCAGCATTCCATTTTTTCCATCTCTTAGCCTTCCCACTGTTCGCTCATGCCACCTGTTGGTGATCCACGGCACAACTCAGCAAAGATGTACAAATACCTGTCGAGAACCACAAAGGTTAATCCGAAGGTTAGAGACAGCCCAGTCATCCACCAATTCAACACCGAGCACCGGGTAGCCATGATCTCCCAAGATGAACTCTCAGCGTATGAGAGGCACACAAAACGCCGGAGGAGCTCAGCGGCTCAGGGTGTAGGAGGCAGCATTGGTGAGGACAAATTGGATGGCTAACGGGAGATGGGGTGGGTTGGAAAGACTTCATGAATGGTGTGCCACAGGAATCAGCAGCGGGGGCTCAGCTCTTTACAAATTATATCAGCAACTTGGATGAAAGATTCAATGCCGGTGCCACACAGATACATTATGAAGAGATCACAAAGAGGCTGTAAAGACAAACAGATAAATTAAGTGAGTGGATAAGAAATCGATCAAATGGAGTATAATATAGGATAATGTGAAGTTAAAATTTTGACTGGAAAAACAAAATATTTACATGGTGAGAGATATGTGTGCAGGTACACCAGGCAACTAAGTGAACAGACCATTACAATTTATTGCTGGGGGATTGGGGTGATCTAGGTAGTTGTGTTGATTATACAAGGCATTGCTAATACTGCATTCTAAAACACTGTGTATAGTATTTGTTTCCTCAGTAAAGATGTTAATGTGCTGGAAGCAATTCAGGAAAGTTTTACTGGACAATACCTGGAAAGGGCAGGTACAGGGAAAAAGTAGACAGGTGAGACCTCAATCTATTGGAGTTTCTGCTTTAATGAAGAGGGACCTGACTGAAAGATAAAAACCCCCAATGGGTTTTGAGAAAATGGATGTGGAGAGATGTTTCCATTTTCAGCAAAATCATGAATTAGGAGTCACTACTTTTAAAACAGCTATGGGGAAAGGGGTCAGAGGTATCTGGGGGATAGAGAAGGGTTCAGGGTAATGTGGATGGGATGGGGGTTGAGGAGAAAGTTGTGAACCAGATTTGTGTGCCCATTTGTTAAGGGGGTGTGCCCAGACATGTGTACTACTATACATCTATGTAGCACAGCTTGCTGTCCAGTGATCTTGTACCTCCTCACCGGACTAAGGCATTACCCTATCAAGACCCACACAGTGGCTGATGTGCAGTGTCCCACTATGGAAGCCTTTTGCTGAAAACACTGGATAGAAATGAATCAGCATTAAACCCGTGAACTGGCTGAGAAAAAAAGATGCACAAACCAATCAGAGGATTTAATGGCTTATACACTGTGACTGGTTACTTGTACTTAGTTCAGTGTTTGTGACTGTATTGCCCTCCATCTCACATACTTGCCATTTTAAAAAGATCACAGATCTTCCTCCTTTTTGAAAAAAAAGAGCAATTAAATTATTCTTTTAGGATGAAAAACTACTTGATTTTTGCTGGCCATGTACCCTACTTTGTTCACACTGAAAAGGCTACAACAGCCAACACTTGTTATTATCTTATGGAGTTATCTGGCGTTTAAGGAAAAAACTAATTCATGGACATTTCACATACAAGAAATGGTCACACACTTTGTTAGTAGAAATAGCAAGACTCACGACACGCTGGAGGAACACAGCAGATTGGGCAGCATCAGTGGAAAAGACTGGTTGACGTTTCGGGCCGGAACCCTTCGTCAGGACTTTAGGGGGAAGGGGCAGAGGCCCTATTAAGAAGGTGGGGGGAGGGTGGGAAGGCAAAGGCTGGTAGGTTCCAGATGAAAAACCAGTAAGGGGAAAGATAAAGGGGTGGGGGAAGGGAGGCAGGGAGGTGACAGGCAGGAAAGGTGAAGAAGGAATAGGGGAAAACACAATGGGTAGTAGAAGGAGGCAGAACCAAGACGGAGGAGGTAGGCAGCTGGGGGAGGGGGCAGAGTGACATAGGGATAGGGGAAGGGAATTACCAGAAGTTGAATTCTATGTTCATACCAAGGGGCTGGAGACTACCTAGACGGTATATGAGGTGTTGCTCCTCCAACCTGAGTTTATCCTCATCATGGCAGTAGAGGAGGCCATGTATGGATATATCTGAATGGGAGTGGGAAGCAGAGTTGAAGTGGGTGGCTACTGGGAGATCCTGTCTGTTTTGGCAGACGGAGCAGAGGTGCTCGATGAAGTGGTCCCCCAATCTGCGTCAGGTTTCACCGATGTAGAGGAGGCCGCACCGGGAGCACCGGATGCAATAGATGACCCCAACAGACCCACAAGTGAAGTGTTGCTTCACTTGGAAGTACTGTTTGGGGCCCTGAATGGAGGCAAGAGAGGAGGTGTAGGGACAGGTGTAGCACTTGCGCTTACAGGGATAAGTGCCAGGTGGGAGATCCGTGGGGAGGGACGTGTGGACCAGCAAGTCGCGGAGGGACGGATCCCTGCGGAAAGCGGAGAGGGAAAGATGTGCTTAGTGGTGAGGTCCTGTTGAAGGTGGCAGAATTTGCAGAGGATAATGTGTTGGATCCGGAGGCTGGTGGGGTGGTAGGTGAGGACAAGGGGAACTCTGTCCCTGTTGTGCTGGCAGGAGGATGGGGTGAGGGCCGAAGTGCAGGAAATAGAGGAGATGCGGGTGAGGGCATCATTGATGACGACAGAAGGGAAACCACGATCCTTAAAGAAAGAGGACATTTGAGATGTCCTGGAACGGAAAACCTCATCCTGGGAGCAGATGCAGCGGAGACGGAGGAACTGGGAATAGAGAATGGCATTTTTGCATTTGGTGGGGTGGGAAGAGGTATAGTTGAGGTAGTTATGAGACAGGAGACAGACTGTCCACTGACATCTTCTACAAGCCCACTGACTCAGCCATGATTGAATAGCAGAACAGACTTGATGGGCCAAATGGCCTAATTTTCCTCCTATGTCTTATGGTCTTATTTATTTTCTGATGATCTGGGACCTATTATTTTGCATTAACTTCAATGTTACAAACTCCTGTCAAGGTACTGACCTGTGCTAGGTTGTAGTCCTATCAGTAAAGTTCATGTATGAAGACTTTATTCCAATTCAGCTGGCCTTCCACCATCATACACATACACAAGAGTTAATGGATCATCTGAAAAATTAGTCCATTTCCCCCTTCCACCCCTCAAGTTGTTAAGGCTAATTACTGCCATGTACCACAGTAATGGCATGAGATGTGAAGCTGAAGTCTGTTTGCTATAGTCAGAAGCTATATAGCAATAAAATGGTCCCTTTGGCCCAACCCGTCCCTGCTGACCAAGTTGCCACTTGCCTGCTTTTGACCTATATCCTACCAAATCTCTTATCCAAATACCCATCCACTTTTACTATTTCCTCTGGCAGTTCATTCCACATAATCTGAACAGGTTGGGCTTCTGATCAGTTAGTATCGGTTGATTCAAACGGAGCTAATTGCAGCCTCCCAAATCTGATCCAGTTATGGATCTACTGAGCTCCAGCTTTCCAATTTAACATTCTGAATTGTGACTACAGAAGATTGATGAGACATATTCCAAGTGTCATTATTGTATTACATAAATTTTCTAAGAAGACCTGCTATCATCAACATGAATTTAAGCTTTATTTGTACCATCTCCCTTCTGGATAAACAATGTTTACACTCCTACACCAAGCATTGGCGATGTGAAGACAAATTTTGCAGAATATGCGAAACACGTAAATTGAAATGGAGCTTGTCCTTAATTTTCCATGCAAGCGGGAAGTAGCAATTCATTGATAACTGTGCTCCCAAATACAACAGACAGAATCTGTGTTTACAGAGACTGCGAAAATTGTTGCTGAGAAAATTAATGTAGCAGGTTGAAAAAGTGCCAGTTTGGAAAATCAAAACCTGACACAGAGTGAACCTGCAGGGTCAGATACAACATAAAATATCACATCTCAAATCCCTGAGCCCAACAGTTTATAGCATCAGAATTAATAGCCTGATTAAATGAAGCAAGAAAATATTAATTGCTATGTCACAATCTGAAACCAGTAATTTATTTGCGCTTTCCTGCATATTTTCTCCCTTGATGCCATTAACACTTACAGGGATGCCTTCCAGTGTAGGAACTTAGTTAATGACAATGAGCAGTATGTACAATGTTAGGATGGAATCCAATTCAATGACCCTTTCCAACAAAGGGCATTAGATTGCAACTGGACATGGGGATCACCACCTAAAACAAAGAAAACAAATACAATTCACTTGCAATATAACTTATTTTACCATTCCCCTCCCCAAGCATTTTTAGTTTGTTGCACAATAAACTACTGACATTTGGACTTGATACTGTTAAAGTGCCATTAGTTTTGAAAACTTAGTTCAAAGTTTTTTAAAATCTCCCAAAGTATCAGTCTTTTGTTTTTTACAAATTATTTACTATTATTCAATCCGAACAATTAGTTCAGAGATCTTGTAAGAAAGACTTTGATGTGCTCCTGACACAACAAATGTCCCCCCACCCCCTGGATGATTAAGTGACCAAACCAAAGGCAATTGCAATCAACCCATCTGGTCTCTTGTGCCACAGGAATACTAAATATGGAGGTGAGATATACTGGAATTCCAAGCGACTTCCACTTGGAAAAGATAGATTAGCTTTATTTATCACAGTTATGTGGAAATATACAATAAAATACATTATTTGCATCAAATCAAAGGATTGTGCTGGGGGAAGGGGTCAGCCCACAAGTGTTACCATAGTTCCTGCACCAATAAGCCATGTCCACAACTTACTAATCCTAACCCATACACCTTTGGACTGTGGGAGGAGATTGGAGCATCCGGAAGAAACCCACACGGTCACAGAAAGAATGAAACTCCTTGTAGACAGTGGTGGGGATCATACCCTGTTCGGTAGTGATGTAAAGCAATTGCACTAACTGCTACACTACTGTGCTGCCCTTCATTAAAATACTGATGAAAATGGTGCCAGTCTATTCATCTTCTGCTGGCAGCAAGTTTCCTTTTTGCTCGTGGCACTGATATTTTGTGATAGACAAGTTCCACAATCACTGTGCAATCTGTTAGCTCACACATGCAGTCTATGTTCACATGAATTGAGACCCAATGGCAGGCCGACTCCACAAGTTTAATGTCAGGTTCAGTAGCCCACATTTGCCAGTGACCAGAATGGATATATTTTCCCAGAGTTCAAAACTAGAAAACCTGCCCCGCTCCTCCTTGAGGTTAACTAAGAGCACAATGTTTCCTTGCTGCACTGTCCTTGCACCAGAATATTTCTGTGATTGCTACAGAGAATGAGAATGTTGCAATAGTTTGTTATATGAAGCTTTCCTACAGTGGATGTAAAAGACATCGGACCAGGAGAGAAGGATCAAGCCAGAGAGTGAGCTTGCAAAGTTCAGGTGCCATTGTAGTGTAGTGGTTAGCGTGACACTGTTACAGCTTGGGGCGTTTTGGAGTTCAATTCCAGTATCGTTCTGTAAAGAGCCTCTGTACGTCCCTGCAGTGGAATGTGTGGGTCTTTCCCAGTGCTCTAGTTTCCTCCCACAGTCCAAAGACGTACAGGGTAGGTTAATCATCCATTGTAAATTGTCCTGTGACTAAGTTGGGGGGTGTGGCTTGAAGGGGCCACTCAGCACTGTATCTATAAATAAATAGAATGCGTAAAATTTCTGTTTTTACTGAATTGTTGGAAAGATGCTTAGAAGCTCTCTGCATTCTATCCCAGCTTTCTGGGGGGAAAAAAAGCTTACAATCAGTAACTGTAGCAAGTCCTATACACATCTATGTAATAAAGGTTATTTACCATCTGTATCCCATCTCCAGTTCTGCCCCCTGTGCTGCTCAACCCAAAGCTCCTCCAGCAGATTGTGGAACCTTCCATATCTGAATGCAATATAACCAGCAGCCATAAACATCTTGGCATCAGGCAAATCAGTAACTCACTCTGTACTTGCGTTTCAGTCACCCCCGACTGACATAACAGACAGCAGTTTGGGGACCACCACCAGTATCCTGAAAACAAATTTAATAAAAACAAATGGAAATGAGAAAAACACACAAAATGCTCAGCAGTTACTGGCAAAGCAGGAGCAACATTTCAGGGTAACTATTTTCCCAATCAGTGACAGGTGTGATGGACGACTGGCCTCTCCTGTTCCACTCCCACACCCTCGAAACCCTGTTCCGCTGCGAACATCTTCACACGATCGGATTCTATGCTGAAGATCATGCTGAATTTGTTCTGACTGCCGCGACGACGAGCGGGTCTGCCACAAGGTCGGCGGCCGATGCTGCGATCCAACTCCAGACGGGAGCCAAGCACTACCCCGGGACCGAGGTCGGCCCCACGGGGGACTTGGGACAATCACGTTCACCCTGGGACCCGATCGACCCGAGACCCGCCATCCCTCCCCACACCACCTATTCCTTCACCCCCAGGGCTCACCTGCCCCCCACCCGGGTCACAACTCCCCACCGCCAACCAACACCTGCGCTATCGGTACTCCCACCAAGGATCCAAGCCCCCCCCCCTCACGACCTCGGCCCCGCCAATTTGTCATCGGTCTGTACCCGAAGCTCAGTTCCTCTCATGCCGCTGAAGCTCCCGCATCTTCAGTGCCCAACCGTTGACACCAGCGAGTTGGCAAAAGGGATCCAATGACCCAAACACCGCGACGAGCTCAGCGCCCACCGCCGCCATTTCATCTCCTTGGCGCCAACTACATACAGTCCCGCCCCCGTAACACCTATTGGGGAAAGTGGATGACACGTCATTTTATCTTATTCGCCTATTGGATAAGACACCTGTCAGGTATCGGTAGGTGGAAACGGAGAGCTGGGATGTTATGATTGACGTCAGCCAGAAGGGTAATTGCCCGCCTCCTTCCGCTCCAGGGCTTCAGTACTCCACACAGCCAATAGGGGGCAGTCCCCGTTTCATCCCGGAGGGATCAATTCCCAGCATCTATTTTCGTGATCTTCTGTTGCTGTAGCACGTACTGTATGTGCTCAGGGACTCTTCTGCATACCAGTGTTGTGACAGGTGGGTATTGGAGTCACTTCCAGCTTGAACCAGTCTGGCCATTCTCTTCTGACCCCTCCCATTAACAAGGCACTTTGCACACAGAAATACTGTACTGCTCACTAATTTTTTTTTGTTCTTCACATCATTTCCTGTAAACTGTAGAGAAACACACAGAAAATGCTGGAGGAACTCAGCTGGCCAGGCAGTATCTATAGAAAGAATTGACATTTCAGGCTGAGATCCTTTGTTGGGACTAGAAACAAAACAATGAGAAGTCTTTGTGTGTGTTGCTTTGGATTGCCAGCATTTGCAAATTTTTTCATGCTTGTAGACTTTACGGACTGTTACGTGTCAAAGGTTCAAAGGTTCTTCCTGGAATCACCTCAGAGACAACAAAATGCTGGATCACTCAACCAATCTCCAAACTGTAAATCACAGGTTCTAACAGTTCCAGAAACACATTTAAGATGAAAAAAAACAAACATAAAAGAAGTGAAATTATCTATTTTGATGCAAACAACAGGAATTCTGCAGATGCTGGAAATTCAAGCAACACACATCAAAGTTGCTGGTGAAATTATCTGTTTTGATGTCTGTTTGGAAGAAGTTGACCAAGGGAGCATTGTACGTGGGCACCATCTTGACCACATATGTTGTGAAAATCCCAGGAGATCAACAGCTTCTAAGATACTCAAATCACCCCATCTGGCACCAAAATCATTCCATGGTCAAAAGCACTTAAATCACATTTCCTCCCCTTTCTGATGTTTGATCTGAACAACAATTGAATCTTTTGACCATGTCTGCATGCTTTTATGGATTGAAATGCATTCACATGATTGACTGATTAGATAGTTGCATTAAAGAGAAAGTGTACCGAATAAAGTGACCACTGAGTGGCCCAGGGAAGGAGAATAAAAATCAGGTTTATTTTCACAAACATCAAAAACTGGTTGAAGTGTGCAATGCTTCAATATCTGTAACTGAATGTTCAGCAGGTTAGGCAGCTTCTGCAGAGAGAGAAGCAGCGAACATTTCAGAAATGCGACCCTTGAATGTTTCTCTTCCATCAATGCTACCTGACCAGTTGAAACTTCCCATATTTTAGATTTCCACATCTGCTGCGTTTATGTGGTTTCTAAAGAATCATGAGATTAGTGAAGCAAGTTGATATGAAAATCTGGCAAATCCATCGAAATGAAAGTAACTGTTTATTAACTCACAACTAATTACACAAAATAAAACAAAGAAGAAACAATGATCTGCGCATAGATATATTAATGATGCTCTTGTCTTGAGGACTGTACCAACTACACATGAATCTAAAAACTTAAGGAATATCATGGCTGCTGATTGTTGGGACAAGGTTTGAGGAGTCAGGGTATTTATAAAGCTTTGAAATTTGCATCACCTGGCCTTTCCTAATGATGACTGTGAACAAGCCATAGCCCTAACAAGCTAATTAAGGTCTGAGACCTTGGTAAAAGTTATCTGAGAGCTCAAATCTCTTGGGGTGCCCAAACTTTTGCATGGTGCTCCTTTCCTTTTTTTCACTCTAAAATTGTACAAAACAAAAATAATACACTAATCTTGCTTAAAATGTTGAAAAGAATGTTTCATCTTTAACTTTATGACTTTTGGAGATCAGTTCATCGTCTACTCACTTAAGTATTCACAGTAACAGAAATTTTGACCGGGGTGCCCAAACCTTTGCATGCCACTGTCTGTACTGAGGTGGGTAAATCACTAGATGAAGATGATGGAGCTTTATGATTTAGAGGTAGAAATTTCAAGCTGAACAGTGGACAGTTGGAGATTTCAGTAGCTAAATCACAAGTTATGTGTTTTACAAAGAGGACCAATAAACCTGCACTTGATTTGAAAGCATATGGTCAAACTCTTGAAGAAGTGTCAGTGGTGAGATTTCTTGGCATGTGGCTGGATAATAAGCAAACATGGAAACACCATATCAGTAAAATAATTGACAAATGTAAAGGAGCATTAAATATTCTCAAGTGCTTTTGGGGTGCTACACAAAAATCTCTGTTGACCATTTATATTTGTTTAATTAAATCTGTACTTGATTATGCCTGTGTGGCTTATGGATCAGCTTCATCTTCAAATTTAAAAATGTTTAAATGTGATACAAGCACAGGCTTTAAGATTGTGTTGTGGTGCAGTGAGGTTGTCTCCTGTTTCGGCCTCACTGGTTGAAATGGGACAATTACCCTCACACTTGCGGAAGTTAATGTTTACGTACCGGATTAATTTGAGGGGGCAAAGAAATGATCATCCTGTTAAAGGTGTGTTGGAGGACTACAGTATTGGGAACGTCAGAAGAATGTTTTTAGTTTTGGGTGGCTGGGTTCTTATCACACTAGGACTGTAGGTTTATTGAATTATGCAATATGGTGCACTGCAGCTTTCTCGGTAATCCCACCTCGGTTTTTCGCAATAACTTTAGTTGATTTGTTGCTACATGATTTAATGAGGCGTAAACACGAGGAATTCTGCAGATCCTGGAAATTCAAGCAACACACATCAAAGTTGCTGGTGAACGCAGCAGGCCGGGCAGCATCTCTAGGAAGAGGTACAGTCGACGATTCAGGCCGAGACCCTTCGTCAGAACTGGTTGCCATCATTTTAGGCTTACAGTGGATGGAGGAAATTTGTCCATGCAAAGTTGGAATTTGTCCAGATTCTTTTTCGATTTTGATTAGTCTTAAAATAGGTCATTGTAGCAGTAGGTCAGATTTACTGGTGGAAGCTCTTCAAACTTTATTTCATTTTCAAAGTAATGGTTTACATGTCTACTTCTTGTGGATCCCTGCACATGGCGGTGTTGAGGGGAACAAGCAGGCTGATTGTTTATCTAAAAAAGCTGTTAAAACTCCAACCGTGTGAAGCATATAAGGTTGGAAGAGATCAAATGCAGGCTTCATTACAATGTTTGTCAGTTGTCCAAATCATCAGACAAAGTCAGCATTGATTTGTGAAAGGAAAATCATGTCTGACGAATCTCATAGAATTTTTTGAGGATGTAACTAGTAGAGTGGATAGGGGAGAACCACTGGATGTGGTATATTTGGATTTTCAAAAGGCTTTTGACAAGGTCCCACACAGGAGATTAGGGTGCAAGCTTAAAGCACGTGGTATTGGGGGTAAGGTATTGATGTGGATAGAGAATTGGTTGGCATACAGGAAGCAAAGAGTGGGAATAAACGGGACCTTTTCAGAATGGCAGGCAGTGACTAGTGGGGTACCGCAAGGCTCAGTGCTGGGACCCCAGTTATTTACAATATATATTAATGCCTTAGAAGAGGGAATTAAATGCAGCATCTCCAAGTTTGCGGATGACACGAAGCTGGGCGGCAGTGTTAGCTGTGAGGAGGATGCTAAGAGGATGCAGGGTGACTTGGATAGGTTAGGTGAGTGGGCAAATTCATGGCAGATGCAATTTAATGTGGATAAATGTGAGGTTATCCACTTTGGTGGCAAGAACAGGAAAACAGATTATTATCTGAATGGTGGCCGATTAGGAAAAGGGGAGGTGCAACGAGACCTGGGTGTCATTATACACCAGTCATTGAAAGTGGGCATGCAGGTACAGCAGGCGGTGAAAAAGGCGAATGGTATGCTGGCATTTATAGCAAGAGGAATCGAGTACAGGAGCAGAGAGGTACTACTGCAGTTGTACAAGGCCTTGGTGAGACCACACCTGGAGTATTGTGTGCAGTTTTGGTCCCCTAATCTGAGGAAAGACATTCTTGCCATAGGGGGCGTACAAAGAAGGTTCACCAGATTGATTCCTGGGATGGCAGGACTTTCATATGATGAAAGACTGGATCGGCTAGGCTTATACTAGAATTTAGAAGATTGTGGGGGGATCTTATTGAAATGTATAAAATTCTAAAGGGATTGGACAGGCTAGATGCGGGAAGATTGTTCCCGATGTTGGGCAAGTCCAGAACGAGGGGTCACAGTTTAACATAGAAACATAGAAAATAGGTGCAGGAGTAGGCCATTCGGCCCTTCGAGCCTGCACCGCCATTTATTATGATCATGGCTGATCATCCAACTCAGAACCCTGCACCAGCCTTCCCTCCATAACCCCTGATCCCCGTAGCCACAAGGGCCATATCTAACTCCCTCTTAAATATAGCCAATGAACTGGCCTCAACTGTGTCCTGTGGCAGAGAATTCCACAGCTTCACCACTCTCTGTGTGAAGAAGTTTTTCCTAATCTCAGTCCTAAAAGGCTTCCCCCTTATCCTCAAACTGTGACCCCTCGTTCTGGACTTCCCCAACATCGGGAACAATCTTCCTGCATCTAGCCTGTCCAATCCCTTTAGGATTTTATACTTTTCAATCAGATCCCCCCACAATCTTCTAAATTCCAACGAGTACAAGCCTAGTTCATCCAGTCTTTCTTCATATGAAAGTCCTGCCATCCCAGGAATCAATCTGGTGAACCTTCTTTGTACTCCCTCTATGGCAAGGATATCTTTCCTCAGATTAGGGGACCAAAACTGCACACAATACTCCTGGTGTGGTCTCACCAAGGCCTTGTACAACTGCAGTAGTACCTCCCTGCTCCTGTACTTGAATCCTCTCGCTATAAATGCCAGCATACCATTTGCCTTTTTCACCACCTGCTGTACCTGCATGCCCACTTTCAATGACTGGTGTATAATGACACCCAGGTCTCGTTGCACCTCCCCTTTTCCTAATCGGCCACCATTCAGATAATAATCTGTTTTCCTATTTTTGCCACCAAAGTGGATAACTTCACATTTATCCACATTAAATTGCATCTGTCATGAATTTGCCCACTCACACAACCTATCCAAGTCACTCTGCATCCTCCTCACAGCTAACACTGCCACCCAGCTTCGTGTCATCCGCAAACTTGGAGATGCTGCATTTAATTCCCTCATCCAAGTCATTAATATATATTGTAAACAACTGGGGTCCCAGCACTGAGCCTTGCGGTACCCCACTAGTCACTGCCTGCCAGTCTGAAAAGGTCCCGTTTATTCCCACTCTTTGCTTCCTGTCTGCTAACCAATTCTCTATCCACATCAATACCTTACTCCCAATACCGTGTGCTTTAAGTTTGCACACTAATCTCCTGTGTGGGACCTTGTCAAAAGCCTTTTGAAAATCCAAATATACCACATCCACTGGTTCTCCCCTATCCACTCTACTAGTTACATCCTCAAAAAATTCTATGAGATTCGTCAGACATGATTTTCCTTTCACAAATGCATGCTGACTTTGTCCGATGATTTCACCGCTTTCCAAATGTGCTGTTATCACATCTTTGATAACTGACTCCAGCAGTTTCCCCACCACTGATGTTAAGCTAACTGGTCTATAATTCCCCGGTTTCTCTCTCCCTCCTTTTTTAAAAAGAGGGGTTACATTAGCCACCCTCCAATCCTCAGGAACTAGTCCAGAATCTAACGAGTTTTGAAAAATTATCACTAATGCATCCACTATTTCTTGGGCTACTTCCTTAAGCACTCTGGGATGCAGACCATCTGGCCCTGGGGATTTATCTGCCTTCAATCCCTTCAATTTACCTAACACCACTTCCTTACTAACATGTATTTCGCTCAGTTCCTCCATCTCACTGGACCCTCTGTCCCCTACTATTTCTGGAAGATTATTTATGTCCTCCTTAGTGAAGACAGAACCAAAGTAATTATTCAATTGGTCTGCCATGTCCTTGCTCCCCATAATCAATACACCTGTTTCTGTCTGTAGGGGACCTACATTTGTCTTTACCAGTCTTTTCCTTTTTACATATCTATAAAAGCTTTTACAGTCAGTTTTTATGTTCCCTGCCAGTTTTCTCTCATAATCTTTTTTCCCCTTCCTAATTAAGCCCTTTGTCCTCCTCTGCTGAACTCTGAATTTCTCCCAGTCCTCAGGTGAGCCACTTTTTCTGGCTAATTTGTATGCTTCTTCTTTGGAATTGATACTATCCCTAATTTCTTTTGTCAGCCACGGGTGCACTACCTTCCTTGATTTATTCTTTTGCCAGACTGGGATGAACAATTGTTGTAGTTCATCCATGCAATCTTTAAGGGGATAGTTTGAGGATAAAGGGGAAGCCTTTTAGGACTGAGATGAGGAAAAGCTTCTTCACACAGAGAGTGGTGAATCTGTGGAATTCTCTGCCACAGGAAACAGTTGAGGCCAGTTCATTGGTTATATTTAAGAGGGAGTTAGATATGGCCCTTGTGGCTAAAGGGATCAGGGGGTACGGAGAGAAGGCAGGTACAGGGTTCTGAGTTGGATGATCAGCCATGATCGTAATGAATGGCGGTGCAGGCTCGAAGGGCCGAACGGCCTACTGCTGCACCTATTTTCTATGTGTCTATGTTTCACATGTCCTATGTGGTGGTGTGCTGGGGCAATGGCATCAACGTAGGTGATGTCAACAGGCTCAATAAACTGATTAGAAAGTCTGGCTCTGTTATAGGAGTCAAACTGGATGCAGCAGAGGCTGTGGCAGAACAAAGGACCCTACAGAAAATCCTGGCAATTCTGGACAATGTTTCTCATTTTCTGCCTGTCTCCTTGGCTGAACAGAGGAGCACTTTTAACAATGCGATCATTAGGCTCTATAATAAGTCAAATCTTTCGCTAGGGAAGTGTTGATTCTTCCTGTGGTGGTAACTTCCTAAAATTCTTTCTTACTTCTCTTCTAATATTTCTATATTTGTGTAGCTGTGCACTTATGAGATTGGGATCAATAAAAAATCTATCAACCAGTTTTTCTTCTGACCTTTAATGGCGGTTGGCAATCCAATTTACAGGTGCACTACTGCCACCAACAGGCCTGGAGTGTCATGTGGAGAACTGGGAAATTAAACCCTGACAACTTCGCTTTTCAATCTAAATTACCCCCAATTAAATTAAATTCACTCCCATAACTTAATAAAGTTTTAAAATGAAAGCTAACAACCACCAGAGATTGTAATGAAGCCTGCATCTGATTTCTTTCAACCTTGTAAGGTCACACTGTAATAGTATGTGCTCAACTGATTTCATAATGACAACAAAACCTACACAACCCAGAATGCTGCTTTCCAACAAGATATAAGGGATAATTAAGTATAGTATCCCCAATTCTAAATCGAGTCAATATAATTCCATTCTTGTTTTATCCTCTTATGCGCATTATCCCATAAGTCTTGCCATAATCCCCTAATTCTTAGCTTTACCAACTCCTTAGCTTCTGATTTACTAAGTTTAAGGTCTGTATCCACTGTTCAACTTTTAGCAGCTTTTTTTCAACCCGCTCAATTCCTTCAACACTTCAATGTGCGGGGACCCATAAAGAAGGAAACATATAAACCAGTACTTCGAATATGAAATAATATTTGATTAGCTTCCAATAGTAAATCTGATAAACTTCTGTCAAAAGATTAAGTTTCTATCTGAGACTGAAAATGAGCAAACTCAGCGTTCGAAACAAAACTTCCCAGCTATTCTGCACATGCTCGCCCTTCATCCCGGCTGTCAATCATTCCCATTTCCCTGGCTGCCCTGCAGTTGCCTTTGAATAAATTTATAAAGAGATTTTTCTAGAAAGTGAGTAATTAGATGGATAGCTTTATAAGAAATTCGAATGCTTCATCCCAATTATTAATTGTAGTAACAGCAATAAAGTGTCAAGACCGGCGGGGTCCTCTTCACGGCGCATCCAACCTTGTGCGCCCCGCATGTGAGTGACAGCGCAGCCGACCAATCATCAGACCGGCGGGGTCAGCGCGGCCCAATGCGACAGCGCCAAAGGAGGCAGCAGGTTGGGTTGCGCAGCCGCACGGGGCCTGTGGGGGCGGGTCGGGCGCGGTGATTGACAGGTGGGAGGCCTGCGGCCGGGGTCGGTGAGTGTGGCGGACGGGCGGCGTCGTTCCGCGGGCACCGAGACAGCCAGGTACGGGCGTGGACCGCAGCTCGCTCGCCCCACTCGAGGGCAGGCTCGCGCACCTCTCTGATCAAGAATTTCTTGCATTGCCTCGCGTCCGTTTTATCAGAACATACTGGCTGAAAGTAGCTACACGTTTTGTGCAAAAGTTCTGAGCGCAGCCGCCGTTATTTTAACTTATTTTCTCCGTTGCGTTCTGTTTGTAGCCGAGCTCTGGTCGTTTGCCCCGGGGCGCTATGCTGACTGCGAAGAGACCGGCCTTAATGCTGAACTCTGCCCGCTCCAAGCCGTTCAGTGGGCTCTACTCTCACTGCTTGCAGTCCGCTTCTTCCCGCAGCCCTGCTCAGGGTTGGCGTGAGGCCAAGCAGCTGGCTGCATGGAAGAGGCAGGTTGGCAGCGTCCTGCGCTGGGCGCTGGGTGTCCTGCGGGAAGGCTTGAACGCCGGCGGCGGCGGCGGCGGCACCCGAGCCGTGGCCCCGGGCGGCGGAAGGAAGAAGATGGTGTCCATCCTGGCCAGCCAGTGTAGCTATGTGACGGGGCAGAGACTGCGGCGAGCGCAGCAGATCGGCCAGCTGTACGGCAACCTCTACTCGGAGAGGTCCCGGAGGAGCCTCTTCACCAATTTGTGGCGCAAGTTCCAGAGCCGTCACTCGGACTCCGGCAAACTCCTGGTGGCTTTCGCCGCAGTTTTCATGTGGGACGACGAGAGGATCCGTGACGAGGAAATGCAGAGGTAGGTCTGCTTTATATATCACAGTGAAATATGTGGCTTTGCTTTAACAGCCAACAACACCTGAGGATATGTTGGGGACAGCCCGCAAGCGGCGCACATTCAGGCACCGACACCAACTACCATGGGGTATTTAACAAAAGCAGCAAAAACAACAACACAGAACAAGATAACTCTTGCAGATATTTGGCTTCCAACCTCAAGTCTCTGGTCTGCACTCCCAGACCTGCAGACATTTGGCCCAGACTTCCAGATGCAGGCATTTAGACCTGAGGGACAACTTGTTTCACACAAAGTGCTGGGTTTATGGAATGATCTGCCAGAAGAAGTGGTAAAGGCCAGTACACTATCAACATTTGCAATGCAGTTTGCCAGGTAGATGGGTAGGAAACATTGCAAGGGATATGGGTCAAACATAGATAGCCTTGGATCCCACACTACCAGGTTCAGGGACAGTTATTACCCCTCAACCATCAGGTCCCACACCACCAGGTTCAGGAACAGTTATTACCCCTCAACCATCAGGTCCCACACCACCAGGTTCAGGAACAGTTATTACCCCTCAACCATCAGGTCCCACACCACCAGGTTCAGGAACAGTTATTACCCCTCAACCATCAGGTCCCACACCACCAGGTTCAGGAACAGTTATTACCCCTCAACCATCAGGTCCCACACCACCAGGTTCAGGAACAGTTATTACCCTGCTAATGTGGATAACTTCACTTACCTCATCTCTGAGCTGATTCCACAACCTATGGAACACACACAAAATGCTGGAGGAACTCAGCAGGCCAGGCAGCATCTATGGGAAAGGGTACAATTTACATTTCAGGCTGAGACCCTTTGGCAGGACAATCTGTGGGCTCACTTTCAAGGACTCCAGTTGTGACTGTGAATAAAGTCACTGGAGAGGGACTGAAGCCCTTATTCAGCAAAAACAAGCACCAGCCATCATATTCAAGACACTCTTGGGAGAAGAGGTCAGTCTGACCCAATATTACATGATATTTTTATATGCGAAAGATAGCAGCAGGACATTTCTATAGTTACATTGTATTTACAATGCTTCCTTTGAATTACATGTAGTTTTCACACACCACCTCCTCCACACCCACACTCCAGACACTAAAAATTAATGTTAATCAGCATTCTGTCTCTGGAATCATGCATATGCAGACATCAAGTGAATGGATGTTGCTGGTTTGCAGACAACCCCAGTCTGCTGTATGAGGAAGACTATTGTTCAGAGCTGCATTTTAAATTCAGTCTACAGTCCACATTCAGATCTGAAGATTGGTTGCTGTTGAAATTAATATTTGCTGTATACCCTAAGTCTAGAATACGTCGTAACAATGTCCTTGCTTGTTTGTCTGTTTATTTTTATTTTGTATTTGCACAATTTTAGTGTTTTTTTTTGTGAGTCTTTGTAGTTTTTCATCGATGCTATTGTGTTTCTTTGTTGTAAGATTATAAGACAGGGTTCCCCAATTAGTTTTCCACAAGGGCCAAATTATGTTAAGCATGCCAAGCCAAGGGCCAAAATGTCCAGGGTTTTTTTCATTGTGCCAGTAAGTTGTTTTATGGGCAGATGGTTGTTGCTGCTAATTACCATTATTATTATTAATATTAATAATAGTGGTAGTAGTAATAATTTAGGCCTGGGATTCTCAAAGCCTGTGTTGTGGGTCACCAAAGAAAAAAATGCACTTTTGAAACCAAGTAAGTCCAAAACCAGCCATTTAATAATTTTATAACTGTCAGCTGTCACATTGAGATCTCATCTGGGACTTAAAACAAACAAACACACACACACACACAATGGCAGTCTGTAGCTTCAGTAGTACTGCCTTTCCCACTGTTTCTGTTCTCTCATTTAATCTATTTGTTCTTTTTAATTAAGCTGTGTAACATTTGAAGTATGAAGTGTAGCTATAAATGAAATTATCAGTATTATTGTTGTAATATTATTATACCACAATAAGATTGACAAATGAACAAAAATAAATTGATTCACTCACCTTGTCGGTTTAGCATTGGCATGGTCCGGTAAAATGAAACAAAACTGATCAGTCCAGTCAGATTTGAACTGGTGGTTTTCCTGGTCGACTTTGCGCTTTTTCACACAGGCCAGGTTGTTCTTGGTTTAGGGTCCGTGACTTACTGCTGGTAACAATTCGCTTAGATGACAGATTCGCTTCTTAGATGACAGGTGGGTAGCTGGTTGCGTGCCGCTGTCTAGTCGAGGACCATAGAGAACGCGCAGTAGGTCGCGCGCTCTACGGGGGCGTAGGTCAAGTGTACTGTGTGGGATGGGGTTAAAATAAATTAGAGCAGCGCGCGCTTTATTTACATGTTATGACAGGTGCGTTCACGTAAGTGCCAAAGGGTTGGCGCAGTCCAGACATTTGGTTCTTGCGGTCCAGACCTGGCTTGCGGTCCAGACCTGGCCTGCGGTCCACCTATTGGGGTTGTCTGCCATAAGAGATGGGAGCAGAATTAAACCATTTGGCCCATCGAGTCTGCTCTGCCATTTCGTCATGGCTGATCCATTTTCAAAGGTACTAAATGTCAGGGAAATGTATACAATATACATCCTGAAATACTCTTTCTTTGCAGCCATCCACGAAAACAGGAGTACCCCAAAGAATGAATGACTGTTAAATGTTAGAACCCCAAAGCCTCCCTCCCCACGCTTAAGCAGCAGCAAAGCACAATCCCCCTCCCCCATCAGCAAAAAAGCTTTGTCATCCCCCCTCCCCCCACCGAGCACTCAAGCGTGCAGCAAAGCATCAGTAAACACACAGGCTTGCAGTACTCCAAAGACTACTTGTTCACCCAGTAATTCGGCATATAATAAGGGAAAAAGAGGTGTCTCCATTTCACAGTGAGAGGGGAGACATAACGAATAACTTGCTGATTTACGATGTTAAAAGTCCGTTGCGTTGCTTTTTCCAAGCTCTGTGCCCCAAGAACTCGTGTCTCTGGGCACACAGCCAGCATCCAGCTTGCTGCTTTCGATCTTCCGTCTCCCACGACACACCGATTTCCTGCGGAGGCACCAACCTCAAGTCCGCCTGCCTCCAGAGCCACAAGATCCCGGAACTCCGAAGGCCAGCTAATTTTCCAGGCCATGTCCTTGGTATATTGAATAACGGGCAGTCATGAGACCCCGAGAGCGGGTCCCATTCCCACAAAGAACCGAAGTCAGCGTGTAACTCCAGGCCAGGATCTTCAAAAGAATCCTGAAAGGGGAAAATAGAGATATTAAAGATAGAAATAGAGCTGCTTCTGAAGACATAAGCAAAGGAGTCACCGTTAGGTGCCATTGTCTCCTTAGCTCCACCCACTTTTTCCTCTGACCCCCAATCTCCTGCCTTCTCCCTGTATCCCTTCATGCCCTGATCAAGAATTCTGTGAACGGCCACAAAAAATGAACCTCAAAGTCGTATATGGTGACATATATGTATTTTGATAATTACTTTGCATTTTGAGGTAGACAACGAGATCAACATGGGCAAGTTGGGTTGAAGTGTCTATTCCGTGCTGTATAACTTTAAATATAAAAACAGAGAAAGCTCAGCACGCCAGACCACATCTGTGTCGGCATGGTAGCACAACGATTTACGTGACCGGTGAGCCGAGTTCAATTCCCGTCATTATTTGCAAAGACACTCTCCTTGTGACTGTGTGGGTTACCTCCGGGTGCTCCTGTTTCTTCCCACAGTCCAAAAAAGTACGAGTTAGTAAGTTAATTGGGCATTGTAAATTGTTCCGGGATTAGGTTATGGTTAAAATGGCAGTTGCTGGCACTGCGGCTCGAAGGGCCAAAGGGCCTATTTCACGCTGTATCTCAATAAATAAAAGTCTGGTAAAGGTAAGCAATGAATGTTTCAGGCTTGGGACCTTTCTGCAGGAGAGAGCTGTGGTCAAGGTTTTCAGATGCTTCTGGTGTTTAGCTTTGATGTGGGTTCACCAGGTTTGAGCTGTGGATTTGACTCAAACCTGCCCGTGTTGGTCGAAACTGGTCAAAGCTCTGAGCAGCACAATACAGTGTCCCTGTCATAATTTAGTGTAGTTGCCAAACTTTGGTGTTTGTGTTCCCTTTAACTATTTATTACGTGTGGTTACTCCACCCACTGCCCTCCACCACCCCCCACCACTATTTTACCGTTTCCTGTCAGTCAGCTTATGTACGGACACTCTGAACTTACTATCACTTCATAGACATGCAGTCAATCCATCTGCAGTATATAAGCTACTTTGTGTATTTATATTGTTGTTTTAATAATTTGTTATTGCGGCAGCAGTACATTACAATGCATAAAAACTAAATACACCCTATCCTGGTTAAATGCGAGGGATACGTTCTTCGAAGTTGACGCATAATGTGAATAATTATTTAAATGGAGAAAATAGGGATGCATTCCAGAGGGCTTCCTAAATATGTTTTATCTGTAATTTATTCACATTTTTATACCAATATGACACAAAAGCAGTACTACAAGACAACATTTATAATATATTTAATCAATTTAAGGTAATCTTCAATGTAATAAATCATAGAAAGTTAACATACTAGGGTGTACAGTACTCACCAACAGTGGCGGGTGTGTTCATTCCGGGAGATGAGTGGTGGTTGTGGTGTCGGGCAGCTTTACACGGATAAGGTGGATGGTTGTGGTCGTCAGGATAATATCAAGCATAGCAAGGGGTGAAGGAAGACTCACAGAACTCTTAGAACTGCCGGCAGCAGAAGATTACAGCGATCTGCATAAAATGGTGAGGGTTGTTTGCTTGGCAGCATTTTGTTTTAAACTTGCTTGTCGGGAAGAAGGGTTGACGGCAGGGAACGAATGAAATGCTGACTCCGTTCTAAACTTGGGTCCATGTCCATCGCCATTTGTGCCAAGTGTTCCGACTTCCAGCATTCCCTCACCGTTGGTAAACTCCCGGGATTTTCAAAATTGTCTGTTGCTTGCAGCATCTGAGAGATAGTTTGCCATAAAAAAATATACATATGCCTTGAACGTGGATCACACCTTGGTCGAGTGGTTGAATCAGCGATGTTGTGTTAGGCGGTGGGAAACGCACTGTTATGTTAGGATGAATGCTGTCCAAATGTTTATGATGGGCTGGTGCATTGTCAAGCAACAAAAGAACTTTAAAGGCAAGATTCTTTTCCTGGCAGTAGCGTCCCAGAGCTGTGTTACCTTCAGCTGATGCTGCGCTGTTTATAATTTCCAACGTTTTTTCAAGTGTTTAAGCGGTTCTCTGCCGCTCGGCTGACGGCACAAGACATGACATCGGACGCTTAGGAGGCATAGTTAAATATTTCAAAATCACTGCACCGTAGGTAAAACCAACAGAAGTTTAAGATGGCGCATCCACACCTTGCCAAAACCAATGCGAGAGTGGCAGGAGAGAGATTGTGAGGTGCGTGCACCTGACTTGTATTGGCGGGAAAGTGGTGCTTCTCGTCCCCACAATGGGGCCATAAGGCACGCGCACGTGACTTGTATTGGTAGGAAGGCAGTGCTCCTTGCATAACTGAGTTTTGGACGCATATAACGAGACGTTGGTAGAAATAGGTTCCTCGCTTAACTGTGAATCTGCCTGATCTGAAGATGCGTACAACGGGGATAGGGTGTAACAGTAAGAAGTGTGTGTGTGTAAAATTAATAAGTAGCGCAAAAGAAGATGGGGGGAGGTAGTGAGGTAGTGTTCACAGGTTCAGTATCCATTCAGAAACCTGGCAGAGGGGAAGAAGCTGTTCCTGCATTGTTGAGTGTGGGCCTTCAGGCTTCTGTACCTCCTTCCTGGTTATAGCAATCAGAACAAGGCAGGACCTGGGTGATGGGAGTCCTTATTGATGAATGCTGCCTGTTTGAGGCATCACTCTTTGAAGATGTCCTGGATACTACAGAGGCTGGTGCCCATGATGGAGCTGACTGAGTTCACACCTTTCTGCAGCTTATTTTGATATGGAGCGGTAACCCACCCCCACTTCGCCCCCTGCCCCATATCAGACAGTGATGGATCCAGTCAGAGTGCTCTCCATGGTACACCTGTAGAAACTTGCGAGTGTTTTAGGTGACATACCAAATCTCCTCAAACTCCTAATGAAATATGGCCTCTGTTACGCCTTCTTTGTAGCTGCATTGATATATTGGGACCAGGACAGATTCTCAGAGATATTGACACCCAGGAACTTTAAATTGCTCACCCTTTCCACTTCTGATCCCTCTGAGGACTGGTGTGTGTTCCCTCATCTTACCCTTTCTGAAGGCCACAATCAGTTGTTTGGTCTTAGTTATACTTTATAGTTATAGTCATAGTCATACTTTATTGATCCCGGGGGAAATTGGTTTTTGTTACAGTTGCACCATAAATAATAAATAGTAATAGAACCATAAATAGTTAAATATTAGTATGTTAGTTATACCAGTAAATTATGAAATAAGTCCAGGACCAGCCTATTGGCTCAGGGTGTCTGACCCCCCCAGGGAGGAGTTGTAAAGTTTGATGGCCACAGGCAGGAATGACTTCCTATGACGCTCTGTGTTGCATCTCGGTGGAATGAGACTCTGGCTGAATGTACTCCTGTGCCCAACCAGTACATTATGTAGTGGACGGGAGACATTGACCAAGATGGCATGCGACTTAGACAGCATCCTCTTTTCAGACACCACCGTCAGAGAGTCCAGTTCCATCCCCACAACATCACTGGCCTTACGAATGAGTTTGTTGATTCTGTTGGTGTCTGCCACCCTCAGCCTGCTGCCCCAGCGCACAACAGCAAACATGATTGCACTGGCCACCACAGACTCGCAGAACTGATGTTGGGTGCAAGGTTGCTGCTGTGACGCCTCTCAACTAGCTGATACATCACACCTGTTCGCTCTCTCATCACCGTCTGACATTCTGCCAACAATAGTTGTATCATCAGTAAACTTACAGATGGCATTTGAGCTGTGCCTAACCCCAGAGCCATGGGTACAATATAGGGAGAATAGAGCAGAGGGCTAAGCACACACTCCTGAGGTACGCCAGTGTTGATTGTTAGTGAGCTGGAGATGTCATTTCTGCTCTGCACAGATTGTGGTCTTCCAGTTAGCAACTCGAGGATCCAGTTGCAGAGGGAGGTACAGAGGCCCAGATTTTGCAGATTTTTGATCAGAACTGTTCTTTATCTTTTTTGGGCTACGTTGGGTCAGGAGTAACAATTATTTTGTTCTCTACCCTTCAATACTGGAAATGACAGAAACCGATACAGAATCTTGAACTCTGGATTGCAAGCATCACTTATCTCAGCTGTCACCTAGGGCATCTTTCTATAGGAAGTTTCCTTATGACTGGTATATTGCTTTTTTTAATGTTGTCATATGTTCTGAGGTACAGTGAAAAGGTTTATTTTGCATGCCATCCGTACAGGTGATTTTATCCCAACAGCGCATCGAGGTAGCGCGGAAAAAATGCAGCATCGAGTGTCACAGTCACGGAGAAAGCTCAGTGCAGGCAGACAAGAAGGTGCAAAATCTTAATGGGGTAGGTTGAGTTTGCCTTGATCACTCCCCCTTTCTAAGACAGACATCACATCCATGGCTACAAGGTGCAGCATGGTAGTGTAATGGTTAGCGTAGTGCTTTTCAGTGCCCGCCTGTGTGAGCGGGTTTCCAATTACATCTCTGTCTGGAGTTTGTACGTTTTCCCTGTGACTCCGTGTGCTTCCTCCAGAACCCCCCCCCCCCCCGGTTTGCTCCCACATTCTAAAGTTGGGGTTTGTACGTTATGGCCTTAAGGCTGATTTATACTTGTGCGTCAATGGATGCCGTAACCTACGCAAGTGGCCTACGCGCGTTGTGAGCATTTATACTTGTGCTTTGGTGTGTCTGTGTCGCTCTGCAATTCAGGCACGTTGTGCATGCACGCACACCTGCCTGTGCAAGGCTTCATGGTCATGGCAGTCTTTCTCGGGGTAAACAAGTTTAAAGCAAGCGTCTTTTTTCGTAAAAGCGAAATGTGTCCTCCATAATTTTGGAGGTCTGTAAAGCTTTATGGAAAGCATGGCAGCCAGAGTTCCTTCCCTGCCCTTCAGTCGGCCAATGGGAAGCTATTGCAGTGTAGGAGGAAATGCGATGCTGGACCAATCACAGTTGTTGCGGTCTGCGTTGCTGTGATGCGTAGTTACATTTTGGGAGAGGTGCGCGTCAGGCTATGGCGTAGGGATCCGCGTAGGCTCTGTGCAGGGTTCGCGGCTAAGCCATACCTATGGCGTCGAGTTGACACAGAAGTATAAATCAGCATATACTGTGTTGGCGCCAGAAGTGTGGTGACACGTATATTCATAGAAAAGTACAGCAGGCCCTTTGGCCCATCTAGTCCGTGCCAAACCATTTAAACGGCAAACTCCCATGAACTTGAGGGCTGCCCCCAGTGCATCCTTGGCCATTGTTGTTCATTGATACACTTCATGCTGCGTTTTTGTGTACATTTCTACGTATGAGTGAAAAGTAAAGCTAATCTAATCTTTATTTCGTGTACCAGTCCTTAGTCGTGTATTTTGTACCATTTCTATTTTATCAGTTTGCTGTGAAACATGAATTTGCCTGTTGTCCCCTCACAGGAATTTCAGCCTGTGTTGTACTTAACTAGTATCACAGTAAGGTATTTTGATGGGACTAATCTTGGTTTAATTAGCATTTTGAAAGGCTGGGAAAGTAACTTCATTCTAGTGTTATTAATATTTATAAAGGCCTTTAAATAAGTCCAGTAAGATATAGAAGCAGAATTAGGCCACTTGGCCCATCAAGTCTGCTCCACCATTTCATCATGCCTGACAAGTCCCATCTGCCCGAAGCGACTGGTTTTGAGTAACCCATGTTTTCTTCTCCTTCTGTCAGTAGAAACGGTTCCGCTGGGCTTAGTTGCTAAGGCACATGTGAAGGGCAGGAGCTGGACTTGGTTGTCAGAGGTTATTTGAGATGCGTGCTGTTGGGAGCGTTTAATAGGTAGTGGAAGTTTATCCCCACTACCACTCCCAGCTGTAACAAGCTTAAGAAACCTGTGGTCTGACCAGTGCCTAGTATTATCCTTACCTCCTTGCTTTCATATTCCAGTCCTCTGGAAATGAATGTCAACATTGCATTTGCCTCCCTGGCTACCCACGAAGTCCTGCTGAAGGGTTTTAGCCCAAAATGTTGACTGTATTCTTTTGCATAGATGTTGGCTGGCCTGCTGAGTTCCTCCAGCATTTTGTGTGTTGCTTGGGTTTCCAACTTCTGTAGAATCTCTCTTGTTTACCCACTCAACCTGCAAGTTAAACTTCAGGGAATCCTGCATGAGGACGTCCAAGTCTATTTGCACCTCTGATTTCTGAATTTACGCTCTGTTTGGTTCTGGTTTTCTGCATTACTTATAAAATATGGTCTGATCTTCATCTAAGTCACAATAATAGATAAACACAATCTCCCTTAACTTACAACACAAGTAATTGTACTTTTTATGTCTTTATTCAACACATTATTCAATTATTCACAGTCCAGGCTGGAAAAAGTATGTGAACCCTTGTATTTAATAACTGGTAGAACCTCCTTTAGCGGCAGTAACCTGCACCAAACTTTTCTTGTAGCTGCAGATCAGAAAGCTAAAAGAATGTAACCAGCAGCTTAGAGAAATTTAGCTTTGTGGCGGGATTCTGTGCTGTTAATGCAGTTTAAGCTTACTGAAGTGACCTTCAGGAACAAAAGAAGCTCCAAGATAAAATAGAAACAGAATATTAGCTTTGGAGCTGGCCAGGCCCCAGAGCTGATAAAGAAGGTGAAAGAACTGTGACATGAGTCATGTTGATGGGAGGGGAGGAGTGAAGAGGGCAGGAGGTGGGGAACGGGCGGTCAGGAGAGGGAGGGTGAGGTAATGTCATGTTTTGTAACTTCAGAACATTAATTCAAAGGAAGACACAGGACTGAAATGTAAACAACAGGGATTCTGCAGATGCTGGAAATTCAAGCAACACACATCAAAGTTGCTGGTGAACACAGCAAGCCAAGCAGCATCTGTAGGAAGAGGTGCAGTCGATGTTTCAGGCCGAGTTTCAGGCAACACTTCACCTGTGAGTCGACTGGGGTGATATACTGCGTCCGGTGCTCCCGATGTGGCCTTTTATATATTGGCGAGACCCGACGCAGACTGGGAGACCGCTTTGCTGAACATCTACGCTCTGTCCGCCAGAGAAAGCAGGATCTCCCAGTGGCCACACATTTTAATTCCACATCCCCTTCCCATTCTGACATGTCTATCCACAGCCTCCTCTACTGTAAAGATGAAGCCACACTCAGGTTGGAGGAACAACACCTTATATTCTGTCTGGGTAGCCTCCAATCTGATGGCATGAACATCGACTTCTCTAACTTCCGCTAGGCCCCACCTCCCCCTCGTACCCCATCTGTTATTTATTTTTATGCACACATTCTTTCTCTCACTCTCCTTTTTCTCCCTCTGAATATACCCCTTACCCATCCTCTGGGTCCCCCCCACTTGTCTTTCTTCCCGGACCTCCTGTCCCATGATCCTCTCATATCCCTTTTGCCTATCCCCTGTCCAGCTCTTGGCTCCATCCCTCCCCCTCCTGTCTTCTCCTATCATTTTGGATCTCCCCCTCCCCCTTTCAAATCTCTTACTCACTCTTCCTTCAGTTAGTCCTGACGAAGGGTCTCGGCCCGAAACGTCGACTGCACCTCTTCCTAGAGATGCTGCCTGGCCTGCTGCGTTCACCAGCAACTTTGATGTGTGGACTGAAATGTAACTCCAATTTCATGTTTACTTCACATTTTTGAATATAATCCATAATTAGTGAATATTAAATTATTCTATTCAAGCTTGAAGATATCATTACTGTGAATGTCTATATAGTTGTATTATTGTATTAGTATACTCTGTGTATAGTTAAGATGCATTCTCTACTGAGTTGGAGTTTATAGCCAAGCAGAAGGAGTGTTGTATAGTTGTACGAAAAGGTTTGTGAACCCTTTGCAATTACCCTGTGTTCTGCATTAATTACACATAAAATGTGGTCACAATAATAGACAAACACAATATGCCTAAACTAATAACATGCAAACAATTGTAATTTCAATGTCCTTATTGAATACATTGTTTAATCGTTCACAGTCCAGGTTGGATAAAGTATGTGAACCCTTGTATTTAGTAACTGGTAGAACCTCATTTAGCAGAAATAACTTCTACCAAACGTGTCCTGTAGCTGCTGATCAGACTTACACAGCAGCAAGGAGGAATTTTAGACGATTCCTCCATACAAAACTGTTTCAGTTCATCAACATTTCTGGGATACCTTGCATGAACAGCCCTCTTCTGGTCACGCCACAGCATCTGAATTGGGTTAAGGTCTGGGATCTGACTTGGTCATTCCAAAACACAAATTGTCTTCTTTTTAAATCATTGTTATTGATTTATTCTTTTTTGGATCATTGTCCTTTTTGCATCATCCAACTTCTGTTAAGCTTCAGGTGACAGGCTGCTACATTAACATTCTCCTGTAAAATGTCTTGATACAATTTTGAATTTATTGTTTCCTCAATGATTGCAAGCTGTCCAGGCCCTGAGGCAGCAAAGCGGCCCCCAACCATGATGCTCCTTCCACCAGGCTTCATCGTTGGGATGAGGTTTTGGTGTTGGTGCACAGTCCCCTTTTTCCTCCAAACATAGCGATGTGCATTTCTCTCTAAAAGTTCAATTTTTGTCTCATCTGTCCACAGAAAATTGTCCCAGAAGCATTGTGGAGCAACCAGGTGGTCTTTTGCAAACTTGAGATGTGTAGCAATGTTTTCTTTGGAGAGCTGTGGTTTCCTCCGTGCTGTTCTTCCATGAACACCATGCTTGTTCAGTATTTTCCTTATAGTGGACACATGAACAGAGATTTTAGCAAGTTCTAGAGATTTCTGCTATTACCCTTGGGTTTTTATTTTCACCTCCTTCAGCATTGCCCGTCGTGCTCTTGATGTGATCTTTGCAGGATGCCCACTCCCTGGGACAGTAGCAACAGTATTAAATTTCCTCTATTTGTAGACAATTTCTCTTATTGTGGACTGATGAACACTCAGGTCTTTGAAAATGCTTTTGTAGCTTCTTCCAGCTTTATGCGTCTCTACAGTTCTTTTAAGGTCCTCTGAAAGTTGTTTTCATCAAGGCACAGTGCACGTAAACAGATCTTTCTTGAGAATAGCAGGCTCTGTCAGAACCGGACTTGGTGTCTTTTTTTTATAGGACAGGGCACCTGTACAACCCACATCTCTAACCTCAGCTCATTGATTGAAGCATCTGACTCCAATTAGCTTTTGTGGAAGACAGTACCCCAGAGGTTCACGTACTTTTTTGAATCTAGACTGTGATTGTTTAAATGTGTACTGTACTCAGTATTGATGAGAAGTACAATTGTTCATGTGTTATTACTGTAGGCTGTTTGTCTATTGTTGTGACTTAGATGAAGATCAGGCCACGTTTTGAGTACTTAATGCAGAAAACCAGGTAACTGCAAAGAGATCACAAACTTACAACTGTATATTTAATATTTCAACAATATTTGAGTAATCGTGTGTATATTTTTAAGCATTCTTCATTTAATTAATGATGGGTAATATGTAAAAATATGTGAATTGCATATGTCATCACCCTACCAGGTGATAAGTGCATGCCTCATTTAAAGTAAAGACGAAATTAGAATCACGTTTTGGGCTCCCATGTCTTCCTTTGAATTAGTTTAATGTTTTGAAGTAACAGAACAGGTAGGGATGAAGAGGAGGGAGTGGGATACAGTGCGAATGAAACCATGGGAACAGATATAGGCCTTTCGGCCCATCGAGTCTACCCTGCAATTTGATCATGACTGAATTGTCCCCCTCAACACCATTGTCCTATCTTCTCCCCGTAACCTTCGAGACATTACTAATCAAGAATCTGTTAACCTCTGATTTAAATGTGCCAAATGACTTGGCCTCTATGGCTGTCTTTGTGAATATGGTGATCCATTGCTTCATAGATTTTGGTCACCTTGTTTATGTTGCTCAGAATAGTGTGAATTCCAAGAGTGCCTGTTGGTATAATCAGTCAGGTCTGCAGCAGTACAGTGCAAGACATAAAGATTACTGTAAGTTACAAGTTCTTGCTCATCTTGTTTTGTTGATAATTACTGAGTCTATTCACATCACATTTATTGAAGTTTGATTATTGACTTTTGTGCATGTGACCTTTCTGCTAATTGTTGAATGCTCTATTGTCTTGTAAATTGATGGTTGCTATTTACGTTGTCTGTTATGGTATTGTCCCGTGTTTTATGCTTGGCGTTGAACGTGAATCAATCAATTCTGGTACATTTCACATACTGGCTATAAAGTGATTCTGGATGAGAAATATAAAAAAAGTGCAAAGAAAAGAACAAAATAGAGAGGTAGTCTTCATGGACGGATAAGAAATCTGATGGAGGGGAAGAAGCTGGTCCTAAAACATTAAGAATATGTCTTCAGGCTCCTGTACTACTCCTCTGACGAGAAGAGGACATGTTCTTCATGATGGATTCCACCATCTTGAAGCATTGCGTATTGAAGATGTCCTTGGTGGGGACCCTAGTGCCCTTGATGGAGCAGGCTAACTCTACAACGCTCGGCAGCTTTTTCCAGTCCTGTGCATTGGTGCCACCATACCAGACAGTGATGTAACCAGTCAGAATGCTCTCCACCGTAGAATTTGCTAGTCTTTGTCACAAAATCTCCTGAAACTCCTAATGAAGTAGAGCAGCTGGCATAACAACACCTTATATTCTGTCTGGGTAGCCTCCAACCTGATGGCATGAACATTGACTTCTCTAATTTCCGCTAATGCCCCACCTCCCCCTTGTACCCCATCCGTTATTTATTTATATACACACATTCTTTCTCTCTCTCTCCCCTTTTTCTCCCTCTGTCCCTCTGACCATCCTCTGGGTTTTTTCCCCCTCCCCCTTTTCCTTCTCCCTGGGTCTCCTGTCCCATGATCCTCTCATATCCCTTTTGCCAATCACCTGTCCAGCTCTTGGCTCCATCCTTCCCCCTCCTGTCTTCTCCTATCATTTTGGATCTCCCCCTCCCCCCTCCCACTTTCAAATCTCTTACTAGCTCTTCTTTCAGTTAGTCCTGACGAAGGGTCTCGGCCCAAAACGTGGACTGTACCTCTTCCTAGAGATGCTGCCTGACCTGCTGCATTCACCAGCAACTTTGATGTGTGTTACTTTCTTTGTGTTGGGCCCAGGGCAATGTGTTCTCCATGGGGAAATGCTGGTGTTCGGATAGTCCAGCTGCTGTGGGAACTGACTGGGCCTGCTGATCTCTCGGTCAGCTTCACATGTTCCTGGCTGGCTGCTTCCCATTCTTTCTGTTGGCCATCTTCTGCAGCCGACCGAACCACCATATTTAAAACATGCAGGGCTATGTGGAATCTGGAAGCCTACTGTGCATGTCTATTCATTAATCTGATTTCGCCTTTGAATTAGTGAAATTTATTTGTCATATGTGCATCGAAACATACAGTGAAATGCATCATCTGCATTCACAACTGGGGGCAGCCCACAAGTGATGCCACATGTTCCAGTGCCTACATAACATGCCCACTGTGCTCAGGGTGGCAGGTGGCATAATAGTTGGCACAATGCTTTACAGTGCCGGTGGCCCAGGTTCGATTCCTGCCGCTGACTGTAAGGAGTTTGTACGTTTTCTCCCTGACCGGGTGGGTTTCCTTCGGTTACTTCAGTTTCCTCCCGCAGTCCAAAGACTGACTGGTTGGTAGGTTAATTGGTCATTGTAAATTGCCTCATGATTAGGTTAGAGTTAAATGGGTATGTTGCTGGGCAGTGTGACTTGGAAGAGCCTGTTTTGTGCTGTATCCCAATAAATAAATAAATAATACAGAACATGAAACAACACAACAAGCAACATAACAGCTAAACAAGCCCCATTCTTCCCTCTCATCCATGCACATATGTACACGGTCCTTTAAACCCTAGATAGGCCGTTGTCTTTGACTTCTAGCTGTCTCTGACCCAGGCTTGCAGATATTGGGCTTCGACTTTCCCAGTGGACGCAGAGATTAGCAGATTCAGCTCTGGCCAATAACATCATTGGTGTATTTTCCTGTCTTGCAGTTTGTTCTCCTTGTCAGTGTGAGGGATTTAGATTTTAGTAATTTATCAGTCAGCAGGAAGAGGCTGTTCAGCTATTCAAGCTTGCCTGGATTAGAGAGCTCGAGTTATAAGGAGAGACTGGATGAGTTGTGATTGCTTTCGGTGAAGCTGAGATAACAATGGAGATGTATCACATTGTGAGAGGCAGAAATAGCCAGAGTCAATTTCCCATTTGTGGGGTGGGTGGGTTGGCATGGTAAGTACTTTAGAGCGCTATTTGTAAGTTCAGGATTCATTTCCCACTGCTGTCTGTAAGGGATTCATATGTACTCCCTGTGACTGCATGGCCTTCTTCAACATGCTCCGGTTTCCTCCCACGTTCCAAAGACTAGTGAGTTGTGGGCATGCTATGTTGGTGTTGGAAGCATGGCGATAGTTACGGGCTGCCCTGTACGATGCTCGCTGTTTAATTTCACGCAAAAGACACTTTTCACTGTATGTTATGGATGTTGGCTCTAGCACAATCTTCACTGGTTTAATTTGATGCAAAAGTTGCTTTTGCCTATGCATTTGGATGTGAGAGGTACAGAGAAATATCCAAACATACAGTGAAAAATGTCGTTTGCATCAAATTAAAATTATTTTGTCTTGTATGCCAAATTCTAGTTTCCTTGATCAGGAGACTCCTCCTTCCATTGAGCCCAATTTTTTTTTTTGTCTTTCCTCTTATTCTTCTACGCTCCAGAAAAGTCACTTTCCAGCTCAGTGTTCCTGCCAAGTGACAACCTTGCCATTCCATGAACCAGTCTGGTAAAATTCTGCTGCACTCCCCGAACAGCATGTTAGAAGCACAATTTGTACATAAAGCTCCAGGTGTGATCTCACCGTGGCCCTATCTAATTGTGGCACTCAAATGCTCCAGGACAAAGAGGTTCCCAATCTGGGGTCCACGGCTCCCTTGGTTAATGGTAAGGCTCTTACTTACTTGCTGCCTGTTATGCCATTGGCGTTTAGAGCAGCATTGAACATCCTCCATCGCTGCCTATCCTTGGCTATCTTCTCTATTGTCCCCAGGTGTGGTTTGGAGTCATTATTTCTGCCTCTAGTGTATGTCAGCAAGTTGTCTTTGGTCTCCCGCTTTTCCTCAGCCCTTCAGGGGTCCAGTGAAGTGCTGTCTTGACGATGGAGTTGACTTCTCTTCTCATCACGTGTCCAATCCATCTCCAACGTTTCCTCGTGATGATTGTGGTCATGTCCTCTTAGTGACACTGAAGGAGTAGGGCATAGTTGGAGATCTTTCCTGGTCAGAAAAGACGGAGGATAATGGTAAGGCTCATTGGCATAAAAGAAGTTTAGAAACCCCTGCCCTAGTGTTGAAGGCCGGCATACAATTTGCCTGCCTAGTTGCCAATGGGCAGCACCTTAGCACCGTGTGTTACAGCACCAGTGATGAGTTTTCAATTCCCGCCACGCTGTGTAAGGAGTTTGTACATTCTCCCTGTGACCACATGTTGGTGCTGGAAGCGGGTGAGGCATGCGGGCTGCCCCCGTGCAATCCTCAGACTGTGTTGGTCTCTGCTGCAGTCACCATCTGCCTGTGTTGATCAGTCATCCTCGCCCTCTTGTTATCTGCTGTCGGAGGAAAGTGGAGGAGTCTTGGGATCCATGTTGCTTAGAGAGGCTTTGGATTCGTTTTGGGAGACTTGGGGTTCACGCTGTACCTGTTCCTGGATTCTGGTTACTCTTTGTCTTGTGTTGTTTTTGAGTGGTTTAATTGGGGCAATTGATGGAGTCTGAGGCACTTCACTGCAGAATGCTTCACCCTGCAAGCTGCAGTGGGTTAACAGCAGGACGCTGAACTGAATGCTACTGGCCTCCTGGTTTGATGTTTGAGATTCTGTGTGGTGTTTGCTTGCTTTTTGCCAGAGGCACAGTTTGTTTTCATCGCACATTGGGGGCTTGAAGCTTTCTTGAACAGGTTTCATGGTAGTTCCATGGAGTACAAAGAAGGTTCACCAGATTGATTCCTGGGATGGCAGGACTTCCATATGATGAAAGACTGGATGAACTAGGCTTGTACTCATTGGAATTTAGAAGATTGAGGGGGCATCTTATTGAAACGTATAAAATCCTAAAGGGATTAGACAGGCTAAATGCAGGAAGATTGTTCCCGATGTTGGGGAAGTCCAGAACGAGGGGTCACAGTTTGAGGATAAAGGGGAAGCCTTTTAGGACTGAGATTAGAAAAAGCTTCTTCACACAGAGAGTGGTGAATCTGTGGAATTGTCTGCCACAGGAAACAGTTGAGGCCAGTTCATTGACTATATTTAAGAGGGAGGTAGATAAGGCCCTTGTGGCTAAAGGGATCAGGGGGTATGGAGGGAAGGCAGATACAGGGTTCTGAGTTGGATGATCAGCCATGATCATACTGAATGGCGGTGCAGGCTCGAAGGGCCGAATGGCCTACTCCTGCACCTATTTTCTATGTTTCTTTGTTACCTGGCTATCTGTGGGGAAGATGAATCCCAGGGTTGTTTTCTCTGTATATACTTTGATAATAAACGTACTTTGAATCTATAAAGAACTCTTGTTCATTAATTTTCCAAATCTGTCAGCATTTAGAAGATGTATGCACTCAGCAGTTCTGAGTTTAATCAAGTACAAGTGGAGGATTAGGAGTGGACAGGGTGAAGTTGTTTCCAGTAGTGGAAGAGGCTAGAACCAGAGGCACAGCTGCAGAATAGAAGGATGTCTCTTTAGATCAGAGATGAGAGAGATGGAGGGGAACAGGTGGATGTCGTATTCTTGGACTTCCAGAAGGCACTCGATGAGGTGCCGCACAAGAAGACTTATAAGATACGGATGCATGGAGTCGAAGGATGTGTATTGGCGTGGATAGTGGATTGGTTAACCAATAGAAGACAGAGAGTTGGTATAAATGGATGTTTCTCTAGTTGGCAGTCAGTGGTGAGTGGGGTGCCACAGGGGTCTGTGCTGGGCCCGCAACTGTTTACTATTTACATTGATGATTTGGAAGGGGGACTGAGTGTAGCGTAGCAAAATCTGCTGATGACACTAAACTGAGTGGAAAAGCAAATTGTACAGAGGATGTGGAGAGTCTGCAGAGGATTATAGATAGGTTAAGTGAGTGGGCCAGGGTATGGCAGTTGGAATATAACATTGGTAAATGTGAGATCATCCACTTTGGGAGGAATAATAGAAGAGCAGATTATTATTTAAATGGTGAAAGATTGCAGCATGCTGTTGTGCAGAGGGACTTCAGAGTGCTTGTTTGGCTTGCAGGTACAACAGGTTATTAAGAAGGCAAACGGAATGTTGGCCTTCATTGCTGAGGGATTGAATTCAAGAGCAGGGAGGTCATGCTGCAACGATACAGGGTACTGGTGAGGCCACACCTGGAGTACTGTGTGCAGTTCTAGTCTCTTTACTTGAGGAAGGATATACTGGCTTTAGAGGTGGTGCAGAGGAGGTTCACCGGGTTGATTCCAGCGATGAAGGGGTTAACCTATGAGGAGAGATTGAGTCGCCTGGGACTATACTCTCTGGAATTCAGAAGAATGAGGGGGGATCTTATAGGAACATACAAAATTTTGAAAGGGATCGATAAGATAGAAGTAGGAAAGTTGTTTCCATTGGTTGGTGAGACTAGAACTAGGGGACATTGCCTCAAGATTCAGGGGAGAAGATTTAGGATGGAGATGAGGAGAAACTGGTTTTCCCTGAGAGTGGTGAATCTGTGGAATTCTCAGCCTAGGGAAGCAGTTGAGGCTTCCTCACCAAATATATTTAAGATACAGTTAGATAGATTTTTACATAGGGGAATTAAGGGTTATGAGGAAAAGACAGGTAGATGGAGCTGAGTTTACAGACCAATCAGCCATGATCTTATTGAATGGCAAGACAGGCTAGATGGGCCGGATGGCCTACTCTTGCTCCTATTTCTTATGTTCTTATGAATTTCTTCAGCAAGCAGGGTTTCCAACCTGGGGTTCATGGACCCCTTGCTTAATGGCATCGGTCCAAGGCATAAAAAAGCTTGGGAACCCCTGAGCCTGAGGCTGGTGAATCTGTGGAATTCATTGCCATAGGCGGCTGTGTGGGCCAAGTCATTTGAAGTGGAGGTTGATAGATTCTTGATTAGTGAGGGTGTCAAAAGTTATGAGGAGAAGGCTGGAATATGGTGTCGAAAGGGAAGGTACATCAGCCAAGATTGGTGGATCACACTCGATGGGCCAAATGGCCGAGCTCTGTCCCTGTGTTTTTTGTTCTCATAACCTCCCACTTTCCACGTGGTATTTGCATCAATGGTGTTTGTTATCCATGCTGAAGGAAGTGCTTGAGGCCGATACAACAGCTTCATTTAAGAAACTCTTGGACAGCTACATAGAGGGGAGGATCCTGGAGGGTTCTGGGCTAAATGCTAGAAATTCGGGCTAGCTGAGTGAGCACCATGGCCACCACGTCCTGTCTCCTGGCTGCACTGTTCCGACACACTTGGGTTGTCCCCTTGAAGACTTTTTCCATCCTTGTCACCGTACCTATTTTATGCCGGTCTGCTCACTCAGACATGATAAGAGGCATAAATAGAGTGGACAGCCAGCACCCTTTTTCCAGTGTGGCAATGGCTAGTACGAGACAGTGTGGTTTTAAGATGATTGGGAAAAAAAAATACAAGGGGACATCACAGGTGGGTGCATGGGACATCCATACAGTGGTGGTGGTAAAGGCAGATATATTGGGACATTTAAGAGACTCTTAAGACCAGAAGACAAAGGAGCTGAAGTTGACCATTCGGCCCATCGAGGTTGCTCCGCCATGAGCTGATCCATTCTCCCATTTGGTCCCACTCCCCCGCCTTCTGAAAAAATAAAACAAGGAATATGGTAAGATAGGTACATGATTGAAAAATGGAGGACTCTGTGGGAGAGAATGGTTACTTTCATCTTGGAGTAGGCTAAAATATCGACAGAACATTCTGGGCCGAAGGTCCTGTACCGTGCTATAATGTTCTGTGTTCTGACTTGACTTCTTGTTGGTACAGATTAACCACTTATGAAACAGGAACAAGTCAATCATTCTATCAATTAAGAACACAATTTTAGAATACTATTCACGGGGTTAAGTGTGTTATTTCCTGGTCTGAGTGATGTGTGACTTGGGGACGAAACCGCAGCTGGTAGATGTTCCAGCTTTCCTTGTCGGGTACAGGAGCCTCAGGACTCTCACCACCAGGTTCATGAACAGCCATTACCCCTCAGCTTCACCTGCCCCATCACTGAAAGTGTTCCCACAACCAATGGACTCTCTTTCAAGGACCCTTCATCTCATGTTCTCAATATTTATTGCTTATTTATTTATTATTATTTCTTTTGACTTTTGTATTTGCAGTTGGTTGTCTTTTGCACACTGGTTGTCTGCCCTGTTGGGGTGGTCTTTCGTTGATTCTATTATAACAAAATAACCAGATTGATTCCTGGGATGACAGGACTTTCATATGAAGAAAGAATGGATGAACTAGGCTTGTACTCGTTGGAATTTAGAAGATTGAGGGGGGATCTGATTGAAACCTATAAGATCCTAAAGGGATTGGACAGGCTAGATGCAGGAAGATTGTTCCTGATGTTGGGGAAGTCCAGAACGAGGGGCCACAGTTTGAGGATAGAGGGGAAGCCTTTTAGGACCGAGATTAGGAAAAACTTCTTCACACAGAGAGTGGTGAATCTGTGGAATTCTCTGCCACAGGAAACAGTTGAGGCCAGTTCATTGGCTATATTTAAGAGGGAGTTAGATATGGCCCTTGTGGCTACGGGGGTCAGGGGGTATGGAGGGAAGGCTGGGGCGGGGTTCTGAGTTGGATGATCAGCCATGATCATAATAAATGGCGGTGCAGGCTCGAAGGGCCGAATGGCCTACTCCTGCACCTATTTTCTATGTTTCTATGTAAAAGCATCCATTAGTCTTGCGAGACCACGGATCTGCGCCTGGAAAGTCTTCACTCTCCAGGGCGCAGGCCTGGGCAAAGTTGTATGGAAGACCAGCAGTTGCCCATGCTGAAAGTCTCCCCTCACCACGACACCAATGTTGTCCAAGGGAAGGGCATTAGGACCCATACAGCTTGGCACCAGTGTCGTCGCAGAGCAATGTGTGATTAAGTGCCTTGCTCAAGGACACAACATATTCCCTCGGCTGGGGCTCGATCTCACGACCTTCATGTAGCTAGTCCAATGCCACAATTCTATTATGGTTATTGGATTTATTGAATATTGAAAATGAATTTCAGGGTTGTATATGGTGACATAAATGATAATAAATTTACTTCGAGCTTTGGCTTTGGTAGAGATTGCAGGTTTGGGAGTGTTGTCAGAGTAGGCATGGCAATTAACAGCAGTCCATTTTGTAGTCGATGCACACTGCAGCCGTGCTGTATTGGTAGTGGAAGGGGGTGTCAGTCAAGTGGGCTGCTTCAATGTTGCTGGAGCTATTTTGACCCAGGGAAGTGGAGGATATTCTAATTCATGCCTTGTATGTGGTGGAAAGGTCACCACATGTGAGCAAGAACTTGGTGTTGCACCTTCCTATTGTATGTGTCTGTGAACTGATCTGAATCTGAGTCGGGTGTATAATTGTATTTGCTGAACCATGTCAGGTTGTTCTTTGTTTGTGGGACAGCTCTGCTAATTTAGACACCAGCCCCAGGTGTTAATGGAAGGTATACAGTACTTGGCCCCACTTAGTATGCAGGGTTACGCGTGAAGACTTCAAAGTTCGAAGTAAATTTTATTACCAAAGTACATATAATGAACCCTGAGATTCATTTTCCTGCGGGTATGTTCAGCAAGTCTGTAGATTGTAACTGTAACAGGATCAGTGAAAGATCAACCAGAGTGCAAAGGACAACATACTGTGCAAATATAAGTAGCAATAAATAACGAGAACATGAGATAAAGAGTCCTTTAAGTGAGGTCATTGGCTGTGGGAACATCTGAATGGACTGGCAAGTAAGTGTAGTTGTCCCCTTTCTTAAGAGGCTGATGGTTGTGGGGTAGTAACTGTTATTAACTCTGTTGGTGCAAGTCCGGAGGCCTCATGGTAGCTGTGAGAAGAGAGTGGTGGGGATCCCTGACGACTGCGCTTCACGTAGATGTGCTCAATGGTTGGGAGGGTTTTGCCTGTGATGTACTGGGCCAAGTCCACTACCATTTGTAGGAGGTCTTGAAGCAGGCAGAAAGAGTTTGTAAGGACACTACTAGGATCAGAGGGTTTGAGATACAAGCGTAAACTTACCTGGATATTCAATACCTATCAAATATTGAAAGGCCGAGATAGAGTGGACATGGTGAGGATGTTTCCAATAGTGGGAGAGTCAAAGACCAGAGGGTACAGCCTCAGAATAGAATGATGTCCCTTTAGAACAGATGGGGAATTTTCTTAACTAGAGGGTGTTCATTGCCACAGACTGCTATGGAGGCCAAATCCTTGGGTGTATTTAAAGTACAGGTTGATAGGTTCTTGATTAGTAAGGGTGTCAAAGATTATGGGGAGAAGGCCGGAAAATGGCGTTGAGAGAGAAAATACATCAGCCAAGATCGAACGGTGGAGCAGACTGGATGAGCCAAATGGCCTAATTCTGTTCTTGTGTTTTATGGATTCATAACCTCCCACTTTCTACGTTGTACTTCTATCAATCGTGTTTGTTATCCGTGCTGGAGAAAGTGTTTGAGGCAGGTACAGCGGTTTCATTTAGGTATCATGTTCCTACCCAAGAACTTCCTGGAATGGTACATGGATGGGAGGATTGTGAGGATCGTAGAAGGATCAAAGAGTACAGGGAAAATCAGCCATGATGGAATGGTGGAAAAGACTCGATGGGACATAGATTCTGCAGCTCAGGGCTTCCTGGACCCTTTGCTAAATGGTATTGGTCCATGGCGTGAAAGTGTTGTGAGCCCCTGCTGTAGATAGTTTCCCCTAACTTCGAAAACTAGGGGCTTAGGTTTAAAGTTGGGGGGGGGGGTGTAAAGATGTAAAATGGACCCGATGGGCATTTTTCCATGCAGCATGTGGATATTTGGAATGAGCTGCCTGAGGAAGTGGTACATGTGGGTACAAGATCAAAGTAGGAAAGGCTTCAAGGGATTATGGGCCTAACGCAGGTAAATGGGATTAGGTTAGAGAGGCGTCTTGGTTAGCATAGACAAATTGGGCCGAAGGGCCTGTTTCTGTGCTGTAGAACTCCATGAAGCTACGAACCTGGTCCACGGTGTTGGACGTAGGATGTCATATGAGTGCGTGACTGAGGAGTGATGTGGGGAGGTCAGGGAATCCGAGCTCAGCAAGTCTGAGGGGCGAGAACCAAATTTGGCAAGTCCAGAGTTCGGGGCCTGAAGGTTGAAACCCCCGGGTTGGCATGTTCAGAGGTCGTAGGCCCGGAGTCTGCAAGTCTGGGCCAGACTGGTGTTTGGAGGCCCGATATCTGAGAGTCCTGGGCTAAGAACTGAAGTCCTAGATGTGGGTTGGAAGTGTGTGGTGTGTGTATGTACATGGCTTGTTTTGTTTAGTCCTTGCTGCTGCTTGTGTTGTTCTGTTGCAGATTGCGGACATGCTAAGCTGGCATTGGAATGTGTGGTGATGCTTTTGTGGGCTGCCTGCAGCACATCATTGGGTGTGTTAGTTGTTAACATTAATGACTGACGCATTTCACTGCATGTTTTGATGTATGTGTGATAAATCAGACCCTCGACGCTTGGGCCTTTCTGTTTCTCCGTTGTCTCTTGCTGATGAGCGGTTTTATTACCTGGCGCAGGTGTCTGAATGATTTCAATAACCTGGACATCCCACTGGATGAGAAACAGCAGAGCAGAGAACGCGCCTTGTGTGACAAACATCCCAAGCAGGACGATGCGTGGGAGCTGGTGATGGACAGGTCCAGCTTCCGACTGTGGCGCAGACCCATCCCAGGTAGTCATCTCTACCAGTACAGAGGTAAGACCACCCTGGGAAAAGTTCAGGGTAAATTCATTATCCGAGTGCATGTACGTCACCGTATGCCACCCTGACACACTAAGTCCTGATGGAGGGTCTCGACCCATTTATTCTCTTCCATAGATGCTACCTGACCTGCGAAGTTCCTCCAGCACATGTGTTGCTCTATACTGTACATTATTGAAATTTTTTATTGATTGAGATACAGCGTGGAATAGGCCTTTGAGCCACACTGCCCAGCCACTCCCAATTTAACCCTAGCCTAATCTCAGGCCAATTTACAATGACTAATTAACCTACCAACGGGTAGGTCTTTGGACTGCGGGAGGAAACTAGAGCACCTGGAGGAAGCCCTCATGGTCATCAGGAGGATGTACAAACTCCTTGGGTGGGGATGGTGCTGAGCTTCAATTTGTAAGGTATAAATATCATCAAAAACTCGCCCTGGTCCAGCCATGTGGACACCCTAACCGAGAAAACACATTGGATTAAGTGCATTCAGCATATTCCCTTTGAACCTCAGCAAAGACCAAGTAAATTTATTATCAAAGTCTTTACGTACTACTCTGAGATTCATTTTCTTGTACGCATTTACAGGACTATTATTTAATTGGGGAGAGAATTCAAAGTTCTGAGATGCAATGGGACTTGGGAGTCCTTGTGCAGAATACCCTTAAGGTTAACCTCCAGGTTGAGTCAGTAGTGAAGAAGGCGAATGCAATGTTGGCATTCATTCCTAGAGGAATAGAGTATAGGAGCAGGGATGTGATGTTGAGGCTCTATAAGGCGCTGGTGAGACCTCAGTTGAAGTACTGTGGGCAGTTTTGGTCTCCTTATTTAAGAAACGATGTGCTGACATTGGAGAGGGTACAGAGAAGATTCACTAGAATGATTCTGGGAATGAGAGGGTTAACATATGAGGAACGTTTGTCGGCTCTTGGACTGTATTCCTTGGAGTTTAGAAGAATGAGGGGAGACCTCATAGAAACATTTCGAATGTTGAAAGGCATGGACAGAGTGGATGTGGCAAAGTTGTTTCCTATGATGGGGGAGTCTAGTACGAGAGGGCATGACTTAAAGATTGAAGGGCGTCCATTCAGAACAGAAATGCAAAGAAATTTTTTTAGTCAGAGGGTGGTGAATCTATGGAATTTGTTGCCACGGGCAGCAGTGGAGGCCAAGTCATTGGATGTATTTAAGGCAGAGATTGATAGGTATCTGAGTAGCCAGGGCATCAAAGGTTATGGTGAGAAGGCGGGGGAGTGGGACCAAATGGGAGAATGGATCAGCTCATGATAAAATGATGGAGCAGACTTGATGGGCCGAATGGCTGACTTCTGCTCCTTTGTCTTATGGTCTTAAAATAAAGAAATGCAGAAATATCAATGCAAAACTACACTCAAACAAAGACCTGACAAACATCTAAGTAATAATACTCAGAACATGAGTTGTAGAGTCCTTGAAAGTGAATCTATAAATTGTGCATCAGTTCAGAGTTGAGGTTGTTCACACTGGATCAGGAGCCTGGTGGTTGTAGGGTAAACCTGCTGGTGTGCGACCTTAGGTTCCTATAGCTGCTTCCCAGTGGCAGCAGTGAGAAGAGAGCACAGCTTGGAGTGTTGGGGTCCTTGCTCGAAGGAAGGCCGATCCCTTCCCTTGAGCAGTTGGGTAGGAAATATCCATGTGTGACAGCTGCCTATTCTGGTACTGACCAAAGCCTTTGTCGAGAGGCCAGTAGTTTCTAAAGTACTGTGCAAAAGTCTTGGGCATCAAAGATTTTCTGTATGGTTTCAGATGGTACGGCCTTCACAGAGCCCTGATCTCAACATCTTCAAGGCTGCCTGAGATTACCTGGAGAGGCAGAAGCAAGTGAGACAGCCAAAGTCTGCAGAAGAACTGTGGCAAGTTCTCCAAGGTGCTTGGAACAACCTGCCAGCTGTTTTTTTTCCATATAAAACTGCATGACTTTGCAGTGAAGAGAACTGATGCGGTTTTAAAGGCAAAGGATGGTCACACCAAACATTGATTTGATTTGGTGTTTTTTTTTGATACTTAGAAACTTTTCATTTAATTATTTTTGAAAGTGTCTTCACTTTACAGGACTTTTTTTTACATGTGCCTAAGACATTTGCACAGTACTGTGCTTCACTCAACACTTGTGGCTATGGGTTACCTTCTACCTCTGACCCTGGTCCAGCAGCGCAGTGGCCGGTGTTGGTCAGCATAGAGCTGGATAATTGTCTTACTGAGCCCAGGATGGATGTGGACATGAGGGACTGAAGATGATGGGATCTGGAGCAGCATCTAAGCTGCTGGAGCAACTCGGTGGGTCCTAATGCAAAGGGTTCCACCTGAAACTTTGATTCCTCCTCCATCATCTTACAGATGTTGCTCAACCCACTGAGTTCCTCCAGCTGGTTGTTGCTTCAAGCCAGGTGAGAGCTCTCCACTGGAGAATGTTGGTCCCTATAGTTACCTTTTACTTGCTGCCCCTTGCGCTGCTGGCATCTAGGGCAGCAATGAAGGTCCTCCATTTCTGGCAGTGTTCAGGACTTCATCATGTCAGCAGCTCTTCACTACTGTCAGTCATAAAGTCCTGAGTGAAGACTCAGCAATACTGTTGCACTCAGATGTAGAAGGATTCTTCATTGCTGTTTGCATAACAATTTTGTTTGACCAGTCAGGGTTGTTGGCCCTGAGATGAACCCCTGAACCTGGAGGACTTGTGGACCACACTTAGTCTGGCCTCTACCCTTTGACCTGTTTGCCATGGGTGACTCTACCAAGGGCCAAAGCACAAAGCCCTGACTCCAGCCAATGTAGCTCTCCGGGTCATTAAGGCACGCAAGCCTCCTTTTACCACTATGACAAGGTTGCGGCCTTTTGAAGGGCAGTTACCTTTACTCAACTGTAATATTAATACATCCAGTTTGAGCTTCTTACTGTCAAACATCATCATCATTATGTGCTGGATCATATGACATCATCATTGTATGCTGGGTCATATGACGTGGGCGATCATGGTCTTGACCACGATTGTTCTTGACAAATTTTTCTACAGAAGTGGTTTGCCATTGGCTTCTTCTGAGGGGTGTCCTTACAAGACAAGTGACCCCAGCCATTATTAATGCCCTTTGGAGACTGTCTGCCTGGTGTCAGTGGTCGCGTAACCAGGACTTGTGATATCTACCAGCTGCTCATTTGACCATCCACCAACCTCTCCCATGGCTTCACAAGCCTGACCCAGGGTGTGTGGGGTGGGGGGAGGCTAAGCAGGTGCTACACCTTGCCCAGGGGTGACCTGCAGGCTAGCAGAGGGAAGGAGCACCTCACACCTCCTTTGGTAGAGATGAATCTCCACCCCGCCACTCTCCCTCTCAAACAGCACTGTGAATTGCACCATACTATGGTTTTATCTCATTCTGGAGGGCATGCATGCAAGGTGAGATGGCGCAAGTTCAAAGGAAGTGTCTGGGACAGGTTTTTAAACAGTTTCTGGAGTGTAGTGGATGAGGTACATGTGCTTGGGCATTTGTGAGGCTTTTAGATGTTCTCATCAGTATGCAGAGAGTGGAGGGATATTGCCATTGTAAGTGTAGAAGGGATTAGTTTAGTTGGGCATTTGATTACTTGTGCAATTAATTTGCACGACAAGAGCTGAAGGGCCTGTTCCTGTTGGATCAGGGTGTAGAATTGTTATTTTTCTTGTGGCTTAATTTTCCTATGCTTGCCTGTATTTTTCTGTGTTCCCTTGTATGCATGTGGCTTGGTGAATTTTCCAGCAGTTAGGTATAGTTGCTTCTGCATTTTTCGAGAGGTTTCTTGGCTTTCTTTAGCAGGCGTCACAGTACTTAGTTCTGGTTAAATGTTATCAGTGGAATTTCTGTTATCGCTAGTCTGGTATGAGAAGATGTGACCACTTTTTAATTGGGACTTCTCTTGACCTTTTTTTTCCATTTGCCTTTGCTCTTGTAACATTTGATAGAACAGCTTTAAGCAACAATTTTAATGCCTCATTCTTGATGTTTGGATTGTAAAAGCATTAGGAACCAAGACTGCTCTCTTGTGTTATGTAAATGAATTTTTCTATTGATCTATATTCAATAATCTTGCCATTCACTACTTTTGATAAAGTCCCAATACATCAAATACATCTGCCAGGTGAGACTTGTCTCCAGATCACTTGATACAGGTTAATTTAGTTATCATATGTGCTGGGTGGCAGGTTGAAAAGGGAGGTGTAAGGTGCCCCTTCCCTCTGCTGGCCTACAGGTCACCCTTGGGCAGGGTGTAGCTCCTGCTTAGCAACTCATGTGAAGCCATCGGAGCAGGTGGTGGATGGTCGTTTGAGCAGCTGGTGCAGATCACAAGTCCTGGTTATGTGACCACTGACTCCAGGCAGACAATCTCTGAAGAGTCACCTGCCTTGTAAAGACACTGAAGAAGGTAATGGCAGACCACTTCTGTGGAAAAATTTGCCAAGAACAATCATGGGCATGGAAAGACCGTAACTTGACCACATCATACGACATGGCACCTAATGACTGAACAATGGCAGTACATTGAAGCAGTGAAATCCATTGTTTATGTCAACAACCAACACACACAGGGATGTGCTGGGGGCAGCCACCAGTGTCGTCACACATTCCAGTGCCAACATAGCATGCCCATGATGTTTGGCAGAGCAAGACAGAACTGAACAAGCACCAAGACAACACAGCAAAACAAGCTCCTTTTATTCTTCGCTCCCTCCCTCCCATCCACGCATAGGGACGATCCTCCAATTCCAGGAAAGACCTATGGGCTCCCTGTCTCTCGGACTGATCTTACCACTACGCCAGCGTACTACTGTACACTGGGCTAGATGTTGTGAGCCAAGGTGACTGTAAGTCCCAGTTGACCAGAGCAGAATTCAGCTGTCTTTCCTAGGCCAGATCACTACACAGTCCCTGCTTTGTGTCTGTGGTGAGGAAGACCAGGTTTGTTCTGAGCGATGCCACACTGTTCTCTGTGGATGAATAGATTCACAGCTGCCGATGAGAAAGGACCATGTGGACAGTATTCCAGTGATTAGACCTCGGCAATTAACGTACAAACCAGCAGGGCACCCAGTGACCTCAAGGAGGCAAATGCAGCTTCACAATTCAGAGACCACGAGAGGGCAGATGGTTGAATCCGGTACCAAAACAAAACTGCTGGAGGAACTCAGCGAGCCTTGGCAACGTCTGTGGCCTTTCCTGCCGCAGAGGTTGACCAGCTGAGTTCCTCCAGCAGTTTCGTCCTAATTAAGGTTGGATTGATGGCATTAATTTCTCTACTTGGCCCCGGTAAAGCGGGTAACACATAGTAACGGTGGACTCTGCTTTGTTAATCTTCTCTTGAGAGTCGTAATGAGAACATTCACTCATTTCACTTTTTTCCCCTTGCAGTTTTTGGCACATACAATGACGTTACCCCTCGACAGTTCTTCAACGTGCAGGTATGTCTGCAGAACTAAATCTTTTAAGAGTTGGTGTATAGGTAATCCTGAAGAGAATAAGAAATGTACAGTGTTGCATTATATTATTCAGCTAATTTTTATACATTCTCTTGTACAATCTCATTGACTCCCTCCCCCCCCACTATCAGGCAGAGGTACAGTCGTATTAGGACAAAGACTATTAGGGTGGGATATAGCTTCCCCCAGGCTATGAGACTGCCAAGCACCCAGGTCTCATCACTTATTGAGGGTATTTAAGGAGGAGATTGACAGGTATCTAATTAGTCAGGGTATGGGGAAAAAGCCGGAAATTGGAACTAGATGGGTAAATAGTTTAGCTCATGGGGGAGCTGCGGAGCAGACTCGATGGGCCGAATAGCCTACTCCTTTATCTTGTGATCTTGTGAAACACGAGTAGTGTTTGTTACTGTGTTTGTTACTGTGTTTGCTTTTGAACTTGTGTTGTAAATGCACCTTGTGCTAAATGTCAGTCTCCTGGAATATATTTGATTATTTGTCAATTTATTTGTAGGAATATTACTTTATATGTTGTGTTGTGTGAGTTATATGTACTGTGTTCGGAGGAATATTGTTTCCTTTAGCGGTGTATGTTTATATGGTTGAATGGTAATGAACTTGAATGTGCAATAAAAATGAAGTCATTTATTGTGACTGATCAAAGGAAATGGGGCATTTTCTTTTCCTCCAAGTCCCAGCTCTTTCTCCCTGGATTGAGGTGATCCCAATGTTCTGATCATATCAGGGGCTCCCAGCCTGGAGTACATAGACCTGCGGTTAATGGTAGGAGTCTATGGCATAAAGAAGGTTGGGAACCCCTGGACTAAATGAATGCAGAATTGTAGTTGTCCACCCCACAGCCACGTGGGTTGCAGAAGTCTGTGGACTACTGTTGATCTCTCTGCGTGCCCCTGCATGTCCAGGGTTCCCTTTCTGTACTGAAGGTTGACTTGGTGACCTTGTCCTCAAGATGCAGTTAGTCTTTCTAGAGGCTGTGGTACCTCCTCGCTCGTCCTCCGCAACCTCACCTTGGACATCTATCAGGCATTCTTTGCTCCAGCTCTGACTGTCAACCATTGTCTGTGTGAGGGATCTAGTATACTAAGGCTATGTCCACACTAGACCGGATAAATCCATAACCAAAGCTTTTTCTCTTCGTTTTGACTCTCCGTCCACACTGAAACTGTGTTTTCTTCCCCCAAAAATGGAGATTTTCAGAGATGCTCTCCAGAGTGAATAAATCTGAAAACGCCTAATATCCGGCATAGTGAGTACGGGGTAACCAGCTATTTTTAAAACCGCTGTCATGACGTGCCGGAACAAATGGAGGCGGCAGTGTGGCATTTCATTGTTTTCTTGAACGCAACCTCCAACACCACAACAATATCTGACAATAGATGTGTAACAGCCTAATGTAACATTGCATGGAAATACAAGATAACGCTGATGCAGACATGTTTTATACATTTAACAAGGCGCTTTATTAATGTATCGCTTGTGCAAACATTCAATAGATGCAATTGTCACTTTTGCCCAGTAACTCGTTTTATTGCACATGTTAAATACAGCAAAATAATACACAAAGACATGGCAAAAGTAAAGGCAAATGAATGAGGTAACAGCAAATTTCACTTTTGCCCAGTAACAAGCCTTATTGCATTTAGTTGTAGCTGTCGTCCCTTTCATTGGTGAAGAGACTATGGCTGTAGGAAATGTTTCTGGACAAACGCGCAACAAATCTTTCGTTTGGGAACTTCCTTTTAAGTTTTTCCAGTCTGTATCGAGACAAACGTGCACCAAGTATACAGTTTCCTCTTTGTTTGTTTTCTGTGTGTCCTGCGCATGCCCAGTAGGAAGAGATTTGTCCAAATATCCATTTTAATGTGGACAGAGGTATTTTTAAAAACGCCTGGTGTGGATGCCTGTCGTTTTTACACGAAACTGGCGTTTTCAAAATTATTCGGTCTAGTGTAGACATAGCCTGAGTCTTACTTGGCTCTGGACAAATGTTCCAATTTATTTTCAGAGAATGTATACAATATACAACCTGAGATTCTTGCTCTCCACAGACAGCCTTGAAACAAGAAAACCCATAGAATGAATAATAGAACATTAGATCCCCAAAGCCCCTCACCCACACGGGCAGCAGAAACATTGACCCTCCCCCAACTTGAATCTACAACCCCACCCCCTCCCCACAAGTGACCCTGATCTAGATTCCATCAAAAACTACAGGACTATGGCATCTCACAGAGGCTCTTTTTCCTCCCCACTCCCCCCAGTCAAGGGAGAGAGAGGTTGCTGTCCTGCAACAAGAGTAGAAACCAGCAACTGGCTGTTCTGACAAGATTGGTTCTTGTCTTTGTAGCCCTGGGCAGTTTTGCCAGGGGCAAGAACTATTCCCGATGATGTTCCTCCTGTGGTTAATTAAGGTGGAGTGAAGCCTTCCTCTGCCACATTTACTAATGAGGTGGGGGGTCTCCTTGCAGCTGGACACCGAATACAGGAAGAAATGGGATGAGCTGGTAATTAAGCTGGAAGTGATCGAACGGGATGAGGTCTCCGGGTCGGAGGTTGTCCACTGGGTCACGCATTTCCCGGTAAGCACGTTTTCCATCTCTAAAGCGTGTGTGACATTCTTCCGGCAGCTCTTGTCTGGTCACCTGCTGTCCAGTTGTGAACCGAATAGGAAATATGAGAGGCTGCAGACGGTGGAATCTGAAGTAGCAAACGAGATGCGGGAGGAATTTGGCGGGTTGAGTGGCATCTGTGGAGGGAAGTGAACGGGTAGCAGCAGAGTGAGGCCATTTAGCCCATCAAGTCTGCTCCACCATCAATCATGGTTGATTTGTAATCCTTTTCAACGTCATTCTCCCCATAACCTTTCACATGCTTACTAATCAAGAAACTATAAACCTCTGCTTTAAATATACCTAATTACTTGGCCTCCACAGCCGTCTGTGGCAATGAATTCCACAGATTCACAACCCTTTGGCAAAAGAAATTCCTCCATGTCTGTTCTAAAGGAGTATCCTAATCTGAGGCTTTGCCCCGTGGTCCTAGACTGCCTCACTAGAGGAAACATCTATTCTATCTAGGCCTTTCAATATTCGAAAAGTTCCAAGGAGAACTCCCTCTCGCTCTTCTCCAGTCCAGCAAGTGCAGGCCCAGTGCCATCAAATGCTCCTCATACATTATCCCTTCATTCCTGGGATCATTCTCCTGAACCTTCTCTGGATTCCCTTCCAGAGAATGTTCTTGACCAGAAATGCCAACTGTCCATTAATGGATCAACGCACATAAAAGTCGCTGGTGAATGCAGCAGGCCAGGCAGCATCTCTAGGAAGAGATACAGTCAACGTTTCGGGCCGAGACCCTTCGTCAGGTCCAGTAATAGATGTTGCCTGCCGAGGAGAGTTCGTTTGGCATTGTGTTTGGTGCCCTGACCTGAAGGGAAGCTGCTTCCAAGCCACTGAGCATCATGGTCACACATGCATGTGCTTGTTAAGTGAGCAATCGTCCAGGGACCGGGCATTTTCATCATGATGGTAAAAATAGATTCGTGCAGCTTATTACCAGACTGCATTCATAGAAAACATTCAGCATAATACAGGCCCTCCGGCCCACAAAGTTGTGCTGAAATGTCCCTACCTTAGAAATTACTAGGCTTACCTATAGCCCTCTATTTTCCTAAGCTCCATATACCTATCCAAAAGTCTCTTTAAAGACCCTATCGTATCCGCCTCCACCACCGTTGCCGGCAGCCCATTCCACGCACTCATCACTCTCTGCGTAAAAAGACTTACCCTGACATCTCCTCTGTACCTACTCCCCAGCACCTTAAACCTGTGTCCTCTTGTGGCAACCATTTCAGCCCTGGGAAAAAGCCTCTGATTATCCACACGATAAATGCTTCTCATCATCTTGTACACCTCTATCAGGTCACCTCTCATCCTCCATCGCTCCAAGGAGAAAAGGCTGAGTTCACTCAACCTATTCTCATAAGAGATGCTCCCCAATCCAGGCAACATCCTTGTAAATCTCGTCTGCACCCTTTCTATGGCTTCCACATCCTTCCTATAGTGAGGCGACCAGAACTGAGCACAGTACTCCAAGTGGGGTCTGACCAGGGTCCTATATAGCTGCAGCATTACCTCTCAGCTCCTGAATTCAATTCCACGATTGATGAAAGCCAATACACTGTATACCTTCTTAACCACGGAGTCAACCCGCGCAGCTGCTTTGAGCGTCCTATGGACTCGGACCCCAAGATCCCTCTGATCCTCCACACTGCCAAGAGTCTTACCATTAATACTATATTCTGCCATCATATTTGACCTACCAAAATGAACCACCTCACACTTATCTGGGTTGAACTCTATCAATCAAAAAAAAATTGTCATCTGTCTAGTCTAGAGGATGAGACATTTCCTGATAGAGGTGTGTGTGAGATTATAAGAGGCTTAGATAGAGTGGACAGCCAGTGCCTTTTCCTAGGGTGGAAATGGCTAATACCAGAAGTGATTAGAGCAAAGTTTAAGAGAGATGTCAAAGGTAGTTTTTTTATTAAACAAAGAGTAGTGGGTACGTGAACCCACTGTCGTGGATGGTGATAGAGGTAGATACATTAGACATTTAAGAGACTCTTGGATTGGTTCCTTCAGGTTGTCATAAATGGTGGTGGTGTTGGGGATAAGCTCCTACTACCTCTTAAATGCTCCCAATGGTCTCCATCCCAAATAGCTTCTGACAACCAAATCCAGCTCCTGGCCTTGACATGTGGCTTAGCTACTAAGCCGGTTGGAATTGTTTCTACCGATGGGAGAAGGGGCAAAGGCAGGTTACTGGCAGCTTAAAACCAGTCGCCTCAGGCAGTTGGGGCTCATCAGCCACAGTTGGCAACTGATCTCGGAGAAGGAAAACTCTGATCTCAAGCCTCTGCTGCCTTGCGGCTATACCCGCTCATGGGGAAGGCTTTGGGAGTAAACCCAGAGGAAGAATCTAGATCTGGGGTTCCTAAGGCAGTCCTATGTTTAGTTCAACACTGACTGGCAACTCCTACGACGCCACTAGTACCAAACTGTATCGGTTTCTGCGGTTCCTTTGGATTCATCAGCTGCACGGACGGGGAAGCCTGCTACATGGGCAACAGCTTGCTCTCCATATCGTACAGCCCTGGCTTGTGTATCAAGTGGACAACTGGGATGCAACTTTCATGGTTGACCCTGACCAACAGAGGGTCTCAAGACTGGCCAGCAGAAGTGTTGGATACGGGCTCGGTTTCAAAGTTTGTGAAGTTTGGATAAGTACATGGATGGGAAAGCTATGTTGCAAGTGCAGGTGGATGGGACTATGCAGGATAACAGTTTGGGATGGACTAGATGAGCTGAAGGGCCTGTTTTGTGATTTATGACTCTATGGCTGACTCTAGACATAGGGTGATTGGTAAATTTGTGGCCTAAGGTAGAAGGAGATGAGTTGTACAGCTCTCGTTACATGCACATGCAGTTCAGCTCTTGCGGTGATAATGCAGAAAGTTTGAAATTAATAACTCATCAGTTAATAACTCATCAGGGGTGATTGATAAGTTTGTGGCCTAAAGTAGAAGGGGATGAGTTATTAACTTTAAACTTTCTGCATGATCACTCAAAGAGTTGACCTGCATGTGCATGTAACGAGAGCTGTATAACTTGTGACAAAATACCAAGTTATCAGAAGATTGAGGCCGATAAGAAAGACAATGAGGGAACATTCAGAAATGTTAATAGGAGACGAGAGAGATTACCGAAAGGAGACACGGTTCCGAATATTGTCAGAGACCGGTTGCTTTGAACCTGAACTGTTTGAAGTTTGATGGACAGGTGATACCCCAGCAGGGGGATAAAAGGAACAGGTTCGCTAAGGCAAGGGACACACACACAACACCACGAGATAATGAGACCTTGGAAGTGCGGTGTGCCCCCACAAGTGGTGGGAGTTTTGGAGGTCTGGTTGCGGGACCGACCATAGACGCACAGGGTGAGAAGGTATGATTGGCGGAACCTGGTGTGTGTGTCCGCCCTTGCCTGGGTGCCGGGTTCACCGCAGAAGAACGATTGTATCCGGAATGGAGGGGTCATAGTCGGTGACCTCAGAAGACATTACAAAGGGCTCGCCCGAAAGCTAACTGCGAGGAACATCAAGGTCTGTTTGAATTGAGAATTTGCATATTCATTCCCTCTCTCCCCAACGGCACAACAGCGATTACTGCGAACTGAACTAAGCTGAACTGAACTCTGTGTCACTTGAAACTGATCAGTTTACCCCTAGACTGCGATAGAGCTTGATTGATCCTATTGTCCTAGATCTGTGTACATGTGTGTTTATTCATTGCTAACCTGTTGCATTTATATCCTTACTATTAGAGTACTGTGTTGCTTATTTCTTTAATAAAACTTTCTTAGTTCCAGTAATCCAGACTCCAACTAAGTGGTCCATTTCTGCTGGTTTGGCAACCCAGTTACGGGGTACGTAACAAACTCATCTCCTTCTACCCTAGGCCACGAACTTATCAATCACCTATCCGTGGACTCTCTGGAGGTCCAAGATCCGTATGCTCCACGACTGCTGGACTAAGTGTGTAAACGTAGGAGGGGACTATGTTGAAAAATAAATGTGCTAGGTTTTCTAAAATTGACCCCTCCTACCATAGGCCACAAACCTATCAATCACCCCTGGTATGCATGATTGAAAAATGGAGGGTTATGTGGGAGGGAAGAGATAGATTGATCTTAGAGTAGGTTATAACAGCGGTCCCCAACCACCGGGCCGCAGAGCATGCGCTACCGGGCCGTGAGGAAGCGATATGATTTGGTCAGCTGCACCGTTCCTCATTGCCTGTCACGGCCACTGATCAGCCATTACGCATGCGAGGTCATGACCTGCGCGTCATCCGTGACAGGGCGGGAAGGCGATCAACTCTTCGAGCTTGCAAATGACGACGGGCTGAAAAGTATGTTTGACATAACATTTCTGTCGGCATTCTGGATCAAAGTCAAGGCTAAATATCCTGAGATAGCCACGAAAGCACGGAAAACGTTGCTTTCATTTCCAACATTTTTCTGCTAAGCGGAGTTTTCTGCAATGAATGCAACGAAAACTAAATTACGGAATAGACTGGACATCAGGAACCCCCTTCGAGTATCGCTGTCTCCCATCACCCCTCGATAGGACGGTGTTGTTGCAGGGAAACAAGCCCAGGGCTCCCACTGATTCAGCAATATTGGTGCGTTGCAATGATTTTATATATTCATACGGGGAAAATATGTGCTGTGTGTTTAATATCCAAATATTACTTAAAATGTTATGATGCTATTGACATAAGTGACCTATATAACCATATAACAATTACAGCACAGAAACAGGCCATCTCTCCCCTTCTGTCCGTGCCGAACGCTACTCTCACCTAGTCCCGCCGACCTGCACTCAGCCCATAACCCTCAATTCCATTCCTTTCCTGTCCATATACCTATTCAATTTTTCTTTAAATGATCATATCGAACCTGCTTCTGCCACTTCTACTGGAAGTTCGTTCATCACTTCAAGCTCCCCGGATAATTGACTTATCATTATATTCATGCGAGGAAAATATGCGCTGTGTGTTTAATATTAAACTCGTTAGATAAACCCTTTTAGAAACAAAATTGAGTGTATTACCCACTTATCGCCTATATTCCAGTAGTGATTAACACCCCCCCCCACCCCGAACAGAATCGCCAAAAAGGATTTGCTTCGGGCGGGAGGAATCGGCAGGTCATGACACGCATGCGCACTGGTGCCTACGCAAGGCTTCATGGTCATTGTAGTCTTTTGGGTAAACAACGCATTTGACTGCTAGTCCCGTTCGTTGGCAACCCTACCCCCTGCGCACCCCTCTTCCCCCCCCCCCCCCCCCCGGGTCGACCGGTCCGCAAGAATATTGTCAATATTAAACCAGTCCGCAGTGCAAAAAAGGTTGGGGACCCCTGAGTTGTAAGGTTGGCACAACTTCTTTCTTTTTTTTTATTTGGATAAGGAATTCACAAATATCATGTACTTTTTTCACACATATAACCTTTTCCATTTTTTTATATGTATAAAACTACAATTATTTATACATTCTCAAGTACACATTGAGATGATATAAAAGGAAAATAAACATTTAAATAGATAATTATGTACTGTGGTAAATCTAACCTATTAGGCTAAGTAATGGAATTAGTTGTTAAGAAAAATGGTAATAATAGTTTCCATATAACCCTTCTGGACCATTTCCACTGGTCCAAAATGTTGTATATAAGCCTATGTATCAACCATTGTAGCTGTTTATATCCTAATCTGTTCATGCTTGCTCCTGCCCGCAGACATAATTATCCAATCCCTATGTACTTATTTATTTAATCTTTTCATTTTTTTATCCCTTTCCCAAATCTTTCCCTTTACTTGTGTTAATTCTCTATTTTCCAAAAGAAAACAAAAAAAAACAAACATTTAGACTAGGGGTGCTTACGTTAGCAATATTACTGTGGTGATGAGAAGAGCAGTATAAATCATTAGGAGAGTCATCTAAAGTCTGCTCGCATTGGGGTTATATATTCAATCCATTTATTCCAGATTTGATAAAATTTTTCTTTTTGAGTTCTCAGGGAGTAAGTCAACTTTTCCATTTTAAATATTTCCAAGATAATTTCGTACCAATCTTCTAATGTAGGTGGTATTGGATTTAGCTATTTTCTAGTGATTGATTTCTTACTTGCCGCTAAGAGGGCCTGCAGCAACTTTATATCTTCCTTCTGTTCAAGAAACAATACATGCCCTAAATAGAGCGTCTCAAAGTTCAGAGGTATCTGGGACCTAAGTACCTTAACTAATGTTCTATGAATACCTTCCCAAAATAGACTTAATTTAGGGCAATCCCAAAAAATATGAAAATGATTTGTCTCCTTGGAGCTGCACCTTCTCCAACACATCACAGTTGTATCTTTATATTTTTCCTGATATGGGGTCTTGAAGTATCTTATAATGTTTGGTTGGCACAACTTCATGAGCTGAAGAGCCTATACCATAGTTCTGTCCTAGTTGAGCAGAAGATTTTATATTTTAAATTCTTTATATCATGTGCCTTAATGAATACTGATGCTTGGATCAGAGGCATGTCACTCCTGATTGTGGATGTGCGTGTTTGACACTGAATTGCTTTGGGAGGTCATCTCATTATCGAGAGTGGTGTGTTTTATGTAAACAAGTCACTAACAGTTTGATGTCTTTACTGTACTATGCAAAAGTCTTGGGCACATAGCTAGGGTGTCTAAGACTATTGCACTGTACTGTATATAATGTCTTTCCTGTTACCAAATAACACTTAAAACAACTGAGCCAATGCAAAGCGAAGTAGAGTACTCTTATTTCTGTTTCCCACCCACCTTCCCATTTTAACCAATCTTCAATACTGTGCACCCTAGCTACAACTGCAAGAAAAGGTTTGTGAACTCTTTGCAATTATCTGGTTCTGTACACTAATTACTCATAAAATGTAGTCTGATCTTCATCTAAGTCACAATAATAGGTGAACATAATCTGCCTAAACTAATAACGCAAACAATTGTTGTGCTTGTCAATACTGAGTATTTAAACGATTGCAGTCTAGGTTCAAAAGAAGTATGTGAACCTCTGGGGTAATGTCTTCTACAAAAGCTAATTGGAGTCAGATGTTTCAATTAATGAGATGGGATTGGAGATGTGGGTTATAGAGGTGTCCTGCCCTATGAGAAAGATACACAAAGTCAAGTCATGTTACTGACAGAGACTGCTCTTCTCAAGAAAGATCTGTTAAGGTACACCATGCCTCAAGCAAAAGTGACTTTCAGAGGACATTAGAAGAAAAATTGCAGAGATACGTGAAGCTGGAAAAGGCCACAGAAGCATTTCTGAAGATCTGAGTGTTCATCAGCCCACAGTAAGAGAAACTGTCTACAAATGGAGGAACTTCAGTACTGTTGCTACTCTCCCTTGGACTGGGCATCCTGCAAGGATCACACCAAGAGCATAACGTGCAATGCTGCAGGAGGTGAAAAAGAACCCAAGGGTAATAGCAGAAATCTCTAGAACTTGCTGAAGTCTCTGTTCATGTGTTCACTGTAAGAAAAACGCTGAACAAGAATGGTGTTCATGGAAGGACAGCATGAAGGAAACCACTGCTCTCCAAAGAGAACATTGCTGCATCTCTCAACTCTCCACAATGCTTCTGGGACAAGGTTCTGTGGACAGATGAGAAAAACGTTGAACTTTTTGGCAGAAATGTATATTGTAATGTTTGGAGGAAAAAGGGGGCTGCACACCAACACCAAAACCTCATCCCAGCTGTGAAGCATGATGGAAGGAGCGTCATGGCTTGGGGCCGCTTTGCTGCCTCAGGGCCTGGACAGTTTGCAATCATTGAGTGAACAATGAATTCAAAATTGCATCAAGACATTTTACAGGAGAATGTTAATGTAGCAGTCTGTCACCTGAAGCTTAGTAGAAGTTGGATGATGCAAAAAGACAATGATCCAAAACAGAAGAATAAATCATCAACAGAATGGTTTAAAAAGAAGAAAATTTGTGTTTTGGAATGGCCAAGTCCAGAGTCTGGACCTTAACCCAATTGAGATGCTATGACATGACCCAAAGAGGGCTGTTCATGCAAAGTATCCCAGAAATACTGATTAATTGGAACAGTTTTGTATAGAGGAACTGTCTAAAATTCCTCCTCACAGTTGTGCAAGTCTGATCAGTAGCTACAGGACACGTTTGGCTGAAGTTATTTCTGTTCACATACTTTTTTCAGCCTGGACTGTGAATGATTAAACAATGTGTTTAATAAATACGTGAAAGGTACAATTGTTTGTGTTTTTAGTTTATGCAGATTGTGTTTGTCTATTATTGTGACTTAGATGAAGATCAGACCACATTTATGAGTAATTAATGCAGAAGACCTTTGGTTGCTGAGGTAGGATGTGATTAAAATGGAGAGATGATGTATAACAGTAGTGATTGACAGACTGTCTGTGTCCATCTCCAGTATCCCATGTACTCGAGGGATTACCTCTACATCCGGCGCTACCACGTGGACGAAAAGAACAATATGATGGTGTTGTTATCGAGGTGAGAATTGGCGTACCCCACTCCTTGCTGGTGCATGTTCCTCACTTGGCCCGACATTCTCTGCCATTCACTCTAAAGGTAGAGCAAGCTCAATGGGCTGAATGGTCAAATTCTGCTCCCATGTCTTGCAGTCCAAAGCAGAGTTCCACAACCTCTTTTATGCCATGGACCCCTATCATTAACTGCCTACCATCCATGGACCCCAAGTTGGGATCCCCTGGTCTAAAGCTTTCCTCCTCATTGTCACCCTACACGGCCAGTGTTTGTATCACCTGCAAGCTTGGGGACGTAACATAGAAAGAACAGGCCCTTCGGCCCATCTTCCATGCTGTCAGATCTGTTTACTTTCTGATTGGGGTTCTTTTGGGAATCAGGAATGGAATGATAAGCAGTATTAGTTCCAAGATTTCAGTTTATTTGGGAGCACAAACAAGCATACAAATACCAAGCAAACTAAATATAGAGCTGAGAAATGATGCCAAGGGGTGTATAGATGCCAAGACAAAGCAATAAAGAAAAAGCCAAGTTGGTGCCTCCAGAAAAATCTATCACTTTTATAATGAGATAAGGACAATCCCTTAGATAAGAATAAAATAGTTAGGTACTTAATTAAAACAGTTACATCACGGGGGTAATGTGCCAATGAGAAAGACGATAAACCGTTAGTTTAGCTGTTATACCGCTTTCGGCTAGTGACTGTAAAACATACATGAGTTTGTTTAAACAAAAATACAAATCTTTATAAAAAGTACTATTAAAATAAAATGTGTAGTTTCCAACATTGTGCCTACTTGAGCTAGTCCCATTTAAAACCATCTGCTCTGATAGCTCGTGTGTTTTGGACAGGGCTGTGGATCACCCTGATGTGCCAGAGCATCCCAACTGTGTGAGGGTTACATCGTACGAGTCCCAGATGGTGATCAAACCGCACCGATCATTTGACGAGGTAAGGCTGGGTACTGCAGATGGTGTAGAGGGTCCACTGTTTTTTAATATAAAGGTTAGCTTTACTTGTCACATGTACAGCGAAACATACAGTAAGTGTGTCATTTACAATAACAACCAGTACAGTCGGAGGATGTACTGGGGGCAGCCCACAAGTGTCACCATACTTCCGCTGCCAACTTAGCATGCCCACAACTTCTAACCCTGACCCGTACTCAACTTCACTTGCCTCATCATTGAAATGTTCCCACAACCAATGGAATTACTTTCAAGGACTCTTCATCTCATGTTCTTGATATTGCCTATTTATTTATTAATTAATTTATTTAAAAAATTTATTTCTTTTTGTATTTGCACATCTTGCTGTCTTCTGCACTATGGTAGAACACCCTAGTTGGGAGATCTTTCATTGATTCTGTTAGGGTTACTATTCTATAGATTTATTGAGTATGCCTGCAAGGAAATGTATTTCAGGTTGTGGTGGCATGTATGTACTTTGATGATAAAATTTACTGTGAACTTTGAAATGTGGAAGAAAACCGGAACACCCAGAGGAGCTCTCCCGACCACAACATACAGGTTTCTTCCAGACAGTGGCGGAATTGACCCCTGTTCGTTGGGACTGTAAAGCGTTATGCTAACCACTACACGCCTGTGCTGCCCTGATGCACAAGTCCTAGAGGGCAATTACTGTCTGAGGTTCCAGTGGGGAAATAATTTTCCCAGTGAAATGCCTCTACAAGGGAACATCCTGGCTTTTCCATTCTCTAAGGCTGTGGTAGGGAGGCCTGGGTTCCTTTTTGCGGGGGGGGGGGGGTGGCATCCCGCAGCTGACTGAGATGTGCTATGTGGAATTCACCGTTAAAGGTACAACAAGATGAGATAGTAAGGCACAGTGAGTCTGTCATTGTAGTTGATAATAAACGACGTCTCTGAAGCTTATGGTGTTGAGGATATTTCACATTTTGGTCATAAAGTTCTGATTTTAGTGCCCCGTTGGTGATTTCTTCGAGAATAAGGATTAATAATGTGAGTGGGGAACAAGCTGCCATTGGAAGTGGTGTATGCGGGTTTGGTTTCAACACTTAAGAGAAGCTTAGAATGAGTACAAGGATGGGGGGGGGGTGCGGGTGAGGTATAGACATAGAAACATAGAAAACCTACATCGCAATACAGGCCCTTCGGCCCACAAAGCTGTGCTGAACATGTCCTTATCTTAGAAATTACCTAGGGTTACCCATAGCCCTCTGTTTTTCTAAGCTCCATGTACCTATCCAGGAGCCTCTTAAGAGACCCTATTGTATCCACCTGCACCACTGTTGCTGGCAGCCCATTCCACGCACTCACCACTCTCCGTGTATTTAAAAAAAACTTACCCCTGACATCTCTGTACCTACTTTTTTTTATTATTAACTTTTATTGCAGCACCAACAAACTACATTCAATACAACCAGTTGTTAATCACATTTTGACTGTTTAACCCAGCCACCCCCAGCCTTCATCACCATCCCCCTCCACCCCTCTCTCCCCCATCCCTCTCCCCTCCACCAACCAACTGAATAGTAGTGCATACACAGACAAAGCATTCCTATTTTAGCAAAAGATCTTTTAAGTTAGATATCAAATTTGTCCTCATTATGATTGTGTTTGGTCGTGCATCATTTACTCTTGCTGATGAAAGTTCCAGATAAGAAATGTCCAAAAAAGCTCTGAAGCCAGTGAGTATTTGAAATATCGTGGGGAGGTTTCCAACGCTGGACGGCAATCTTCTTAGCTGCAGTCAGGCCTGCCAGCCAGATTTTGTGTGTTTTTTCCGTAAGGGAAAGGTGAGAGTCATCATTTAGAAGATGTACAGCGTGGTCCTCTGTACCTACTTTCAAGAGCCTTAAAACTGTGCCCTCTCGTGCTAGCCATCTCAGCCCTGGGAAAAAGCCTCTGACTATCCACATGATCAATGCCTCCCATCATCTTATACACCCCTATCAGGTCACTTCTCATCCTCCGTCACTCCAAGGAGAAAAGGCTGAGTTCACTCAGCCTATTCTCGTAAGGCTTGCTCCCCAATCCAGGCAACATCCTTGTAACTCTCCTCTGCACCCTTTCTATGGTTTCCACATCCTTCCTGTAGTGAGGCAACCAGAACTGAGCACTTGTACTCCAAGTGGGATCTGACCAGGGTCCTATATAGCTGTAACATTACCTCTTGGCTCTTAAAACTCAATCCCACAGTTGATGAAGGCCAGTGCACCGTACGCTGCCTTAACTACAGAGTCAACCTGCGCAGCAGCTTTAAGTGTCCTATGGACTTGGACTCTAAGATCCCTCTGGAGAGCTATGGTCCAGGTAGAGGTCAATGGGACTAGGCAGAATAACCAATCAGCACAAACTGGATGGGTTGAAGGACCTGTTTTTGTGCTGTGTAGTGCTCTATAACTTCAATAGTTTTAGTGGTGATAGGATATCCATCTCCCAGTTTCTAAGGGAACAGATGTTTTTTCAGGGGTTTGTTTTGTGGTGGGGGGGGGGGGGGTTGTCAATGTGCCAAGGTAAATAGTTTCAGGATTTCAGAAAGGTGATGAACCTCTAGCTAGTTAGTAAAGTTAAGGATCACAATAGCTAGGCTACCCGAAAGTTCAGAAGTGTGGTTTTACCTCTAATCCAGTAAGAAGTTGCTGTTGCTGAGCTCCAGGGAACTTCGTATCATTGAGCTTTGAACAGACTGTGTCAGCAACCCCTTTTCGATCTTTGTCTTCCAGAACGGCTTTGACTACCTCCTCACGTACCGTGATGATCCACAGACGGTTTTCCCTCGGTACTGTGTCAGCTGGATGATGTCCAGTGGTAAGGCATTCAGAGATCTGGATACCAGGGAGTAGATTGGGGCCAGGGTGGAGACTGAGACCGGTCACCTTGCACTGTAAACAGTGAATCTTCAAACCCATTGAGGTTCCACCATCTGGTCCCTTCTTCCGAAGTCACATCTGCCACTCGGTAAGGAAGTTGGGGATGTGGTGGGCAGTGAGGAAGGCCGCAGCAGGATCTGGACCAGCTAGGAAAATGGCCTGAAAAAGGGCAAATGAAATTCAATGCAGACAGATGTAGAGTGTTGTACTTTGAAAGGACAAACCCGGATTAGGACTTGCATGGTGAATGGTAGGGCACTGAGGAGTCCAGTAGAACAGAGGCACCTGGGAATACAGATCTATAATACATTGAAAGTTGAATCACAGGTGGATAGGGTTGTAAAGAGAACTTTTAGCAAGTGAGCCTTCATAAATACAGGACCCACTAACACCCTCCGTCCGGCGGACCTAATTCTCACACTCAATACTTAACTTGGGATGTAGCCATGGGCACCGACCCTCATGGACCCCAGCTATGCCTGTCTTTTCATCGGCATGGAACAGTTCATGTTCCAGGCCTTCACTGGTGATGCTTCCCAAATCTTTCTGCGCCCCATTGACGACTGCTTTGGCGCTGCTTCACGTGCTCGCGCTGAGCTCATCAATTTCACCAACCTTCCCTCTAACTTCCCCCCCTGCCCTTGGCTTCACTTGGTCCATTTCCGACACCCCTGTCTTTTTCGATCTCTCCAGCTCCATCTCTGGAGATAACTGGCTACTGATATCTTCTATAAATCTACCAATTCCCATGGCTCTCTTGACTATACCTCTTCCTACCTTGTCTCCTGTAAAAATGCCATTCCCTTTTCTCAGTTACTTCGTTTCGTTTCCTTTCCAAGACATCAGAGATGCAGTCCTCCTTCAAAGAAAGAGGTTTCCCTCCCTCCACCATAGATACTGCCCTCACTCGCATCTCTTCCATTTTCCTATCCCTATCCTCCGCTTTCTGAATGGATTGCTCCCTCCATGATTCCCTTGTCCATTGATCCCTCCGCACTAATCCCCCTCTAGGGACTTATCCCTAGAAGAGGAAAAAGTGCTACACCTGCCCGTTCACCTCCTCCCTCACCTCCATTTAGGGCCCAAGCAGTCCTTCTAGGTGAGGTAGTGCTTCACTCGTGAATCTGTTGGGGCCATTGCAGCCTCCTCTGTATTGATGAGACCTGACTTAGAATGGGGGACCGCTTTGTTGCACACCTGCTTAATGGTATTGGTCCATGGCATAAAAAAGGTTGGGTCCCCTGGTCTAGATGTTGACTGTCCATATCGCACCGTAAATGTTGCCCGACCCACCAAGTTCCACCAGCACTGTGGAGCTTTTAGGGAGTCCTGCCGAAGGATTTCAGCCCGAAATGTGGACTGTACTTTTTTCCTTAGATGCTGCCTGGTCTCCAGCATTATGCAAGGAGTCTGCAGACCCCAGGTTGGGAACCCCTCGGGCAGCGTCTGTGGAGGGAAAGGGATGGTCAACGCTTTTGGATAGTTCTCGCATTCAACCCAAAATGTGAGCTTTCCTCCTCTTCCACAGATGCTGCCTGAGTTCCTCCAGCACGTCGCTTTATCAGCATCCTTCAGGCAATGGCTCAGGGTCATCCAAATCCTCAGCTGATGCCCGGTCTGCTAGTCTACTGTTTTTATTGGTGTCTAGGGATTGTGTGCATCCACCCGTGTGCAAGCCCCAGTTTGATATCTCCGTCTCTGAGAGTGAGATGCACTGACAGTGCTGTGTTCCCTGTGTAAGGCCCCTCAGCAGGATTGAACCCACAACTGCTAAAAGCTGAGGTGAGGGTGCAAACAAAACGGCTGTCTATGGCAATGAAGTGCACAGATTCACGACACTCTACCCTGGCTAAGGAAATTTTGTAAGAAGGTGGAGCAGAATCCATCGAGTTTGTACCACCATTCCATCATGGCTGATTTATTTTCCTTCTCAACCCCAATTTTCCAGCCTTCTCCCCACCCTGACTAATCAAGAACCAATCAGTCTCTGCTCTAAATATAACCAATGACATGGCTTCCACAGCTGTCTGTGGCAATGAATTCCACATGTTCACCACCCCGGCATAAGAAACTCCTCCTCAGTTCTGTTCTAACAGGATGTTCTTGTATTCTGAGCCTGTGCCCTCTGGTCCTAGACTCCCCCCACTATTGGAAACATTCTCTCCACGTTCGCTCTTTCTAGGACTTTCAACATAAAAATAACACTAGTTGAAGTTGAGAAAGGAAAAGTAGTACAGGCAAGGGTGGTATGAGGGATTTTCAGGACGGTTCAAGAACCTGATGGCGATGGGTTTGATCTTGAGGTGGGGGTCCAAGTTCCTGTACCTTCTGCCTGAGGGCAGCAGCAAGAAGAGAGCATGGTCTGGATGCTGGTGGTTTCCCTGATAATGGAGGTCACCCTGAGAGCTCACCTGGTGTAGGTGTCCTGGATGGAGGGGAGAGCACTCTGTTAGCCTGCAGGTCACCCTTGGGCAAGGTGTAGCACCTGCTTAGCAACCCCCCCTCTCCCCCCAACCGATCAGAGTCACGTGAAACCATGGAGCAGCTGGTGCATATCACAAGTCCTGGTTATGACGCCAGACAGACAATCTCTGAGCAGTACTGATAATGGCTGGGGTTACCCAGAAGAAGGCAATAGCAAACCACTTCTGTAGAAAATTTGCCAAGAACAATCATGGTCATGGAAAGACCGTGGTCGCCCACGTCATATGACACGGCACCTGATGATCTTCTACCTGATGGCAGCATTGGGAAGCGGGCATGGCCTGGATGGTGGGAGTTCTTGATGATTAAGGTCACCTTCCTCAAGATTCATGTCTTATGTAGATGTCCTGGGTAGTGAGGAGAGCTGTCCTCGTTATGGAGCACGGTGGCCTGTTACGATCCCATGCATTGGAATTTCCATTCCAGGTTGTGATGCAGTCAGTCAGAATGCTTTCCATCGTGTATCTGTGGAAGTTTGTCAGATGTACGCAGCCAAGGTATAAATCCGATGGAAAATCGACTTTGCCTGTAGTAGTCATTGGGTGGGGAGAGCTGACCTGGTGGTGGATCTGGCTGAGTTCGCCACTCGGGGGGCCACGGGCTGATACCTGATGCGTTGCTGGTTCCTCCACAGGGATGCCCGACTTCCTGGAGAAGTTGCACACGGCAGCGGTCCGAGCAAAGAACATGGAGATCAGAGTGAAGGACTACCTGACCGCCAGGAGCCTGGACGGCGTTGAGGCGAAGCCGGTGCAGCACTGCGAGCGCCAGGAGAGCTCCTGCCCCTCACAGCAGATGGACTACGCGTAGGGCCCACCCAGACCAAACGGGGGTGGGGGGAGTGTGGTGAGGTGCCCCGAAACTGGCATTACTCTAATGGAGGCCAACTACTCTTCCAAGGTGGGCACGGACTCCTCAACATCTGACGGCTTCTGACAGCACGGCGTCAGTGTGAGGTGGAACAAAGTTGCATTGCCTGCGAAACTTGAAATATTAGAAATAACACACTGACACCTGCTGCTTCTGAAATGGAAAGTTAGACCACCGTGTCGGGATCCTGACTATTCGAAACGCTTCAGTTGAGTTACCAGCCGGAGCTTGCTTAGTCATTTAGAGCCATTTCGGGTGGTTTTGATACAGGGAGGGGGGTGGTGTGGGAGGAGGAAGTTGTTTGCCTGTAATGTGTGGGCTTTGCTGTGTTTTGGAATAGTGCACAGGTCTGTGTTCTGTGCTTTGCCCTGGTCTCGTGCTGGCCTGCTGTTCGTCATCACTCAGCATTTTTTTAATAAGCAGATTAATTCTCCCAGGAAGCTCTTGGTTGCTACTGAATCTCACCAGAAAGTTCTGGTTCATATATTGGGTGAAGAATTTTCAAATAAAAGTCTGTTTTGTAAGGATCTCAACGTTGAAGACGGGCATTCTTCATGATTGTATTAGTGTATGTGCTTATGGTTCTCATTTTCTGTCTTTCACTCTTGCCCTCTCTCCATCTCTCTCTCTCACTCACCTTCTGCTCTGCGTCTCTGTTTCCTCCTTCCCATCTGTCTCCCTCCCTCGCTCACCCTCTCCTCCTATTTGTCTGTTTCTCTCCTTTGCATGTCCTCTTGCTCATCCTGTCGCGCGTGTGTGTATAATATATGTATTTCTTCCTCTCCCTTTCTCATTCCCCATTTTCCCCTGTGTATGTGTGTGTGTGTCCTCCCTCCTCACACCGTGCATCTCTCCAACTCCTATCCAGCGGTGTTACTGAGTTGGTACTCTGCCCCCTCAGTGGTGGGGGCTCCTGTGGAATGCTGACACATTACTGGGGCCAGATCACTACCTGGCGCATGGATTCCCAGGCTGGTCCCTCGGTTAATGGTAGGGGTCCACGGCATGCAACTGGTCGGGGATCCTGACCTACAGTGGATTGGGATAAGGTGCCAAGCTCACTTAAGAAGAATGGGTTTACCATCACAGGTCCAGTTGACATCTGGGGAAGAGGTGGGGAGCAGAGATCCAATCCTATCTGCCCCGGCTGGGCTTTAAGGGGGCCAAACACATGATGTTATTTCCGTGTGACATAGACCTGGTGGGCCAAATTGTCGTCTCTGGCAACTCAAACTCTATTTCCATTCCCCACTCTTTCCTTGTAACCTGTTTTCCCCCTTGATTCTACTATGCACCCACGCATTTGAGGCAACTTGCAGCAGCCAGCCATGCTCTCAGCCTGTCTTTAAGGGGGGATGGGAGCATCGAAGAAAATCCTCAGGGTACTTGGGAGAACATGCAAACTGCACGGAGAGCAGCCGAGGTCAGGACTGAACCCGGGTTACTGTGAGGCATTAACACTACCCACTGGGTCATGTAGATGACCACTTCACCTCCATACCCTTTGCCATTCTTCAGCTGTGACCAGTACCTGTGTGAAAACAGAAAATCCAGGGAACACTCAGCTGGTCAGGCAGTATAGGAACAGAATTATGTTCCAGCTTAATGTCCCTTCCTGCCTTGAAGCCCTGAAGAAGGGTTGCAGCCCGAGACATCGACTGTCTATTAACTTCCACAGATGCTGCCTGATCTGAGCTCCTCTAGCGTTTTGTGTGTGTGGCCTTGTATTTGCGCCTGCTTTGTGCATTGGCTAAATTAATGGCAATGCCGCCTTCCCACCAGGAGATGGGGCTGTTGTGTTTGTTATGCCTTGAGATTGCTTTCCGTTTGTCAAGGGAGTAAGTCGAAGAGCTGCAGGGTAATGTTGCAGCCCTATGTAAAAAAAAACAGCCCTGGTTAGATCACACGAAGTATTGTTCAGTTCCAGTTTCCTCATTATAGGAAATATGTGGAAGCTTTAGAGAGGGTGCAGAGGAGACTTACTGTCTGGATTAGTGAGTATGTGTTTTGAGGATAGGAGGATGAGGTGACTTGATAAAGCTGTACAAAATGATGAGAGGCATAGATAGTGAACAGCCTGAGACACCAAAAATATGGAACTTAAAACTTTATACCACAGTGTTGTGCTGACCTTTTAACCTACTCTTAAGATCAAACTAGCCTCTGGTTATCCACTTGGTCTGTGCCTCATCATCTTGTACATCTCTATCAACACGGGGGGGAAGCAATTTACAGTGACCCACTAACCTACCAACTGGCATGTCTTTGGGACGTTGCAGGAAACCAGGGAGAAACCTATGCTGTCACAGGAAGAAACAATTAAAGATTGCCTTGTCACATATTCGTCGAATCATACAATGAATTAAGTCATTTGCTGGGGCAGCCCGCAAGTGTTGTCACGTTTCCAGTGCCAACATTATGCTCACACATTAACCAACCCTAACTCGTATGTCTTTAGACTGTGGGAGGAAACCAGAGCACCAGGGGAAACCATGTGGTAACAGGGAGAAAGTACAAACTCCTTGCAGACTGTGGCAGGAATTGGATCCTGATTGCTCAACAGCAGCGGCCGAGGTTGGAATCAAATCCGTCTCTCTGGTCCACTGAAGCAGTGTCTCTACCAGCTGTTCCTTACTGTGCTGTCCTGTGCTGTGGTTTGTTGCTGCACACTTCTCCAGCTCGGCCTCTTGTTCATTCACCCTGCGATTCCAGTGATGTCTCCTTTCTCCTCTGTATTTCACTCTTGTGCCCAATACGTCTGGTGTTCGGGACAGAGTCGATCAACCCTTCCCCATCACCAGAGGGTTTCAGAATCAGGATTATTGTCACTGACACACGTTGTGGTTTGTTGTTTTGCGGCAGTAGTACAGTGCAATACATAAAATGCCCTCTAAATTGCAACAAGAGGAAAAATGTGTTCTTCCATACTACTGCCACAAAAGAACACATTTCATGACATGTCAGTGATAATACACCTGATGTAAATAGTACAAACATGGTGAGGTAGTGTTCATGGTTTTATTGTTTCTTCAGAAATCTGATGGTAGAGGGGACGAAGCTGTTCCTAAAATGTTGAGTGTCTTCAGGTTCCTTTACCACCACTTTGATGGTAGCAATGATGACCTTGATGGTAGGGAACTGAGTGCCCATGATGGGGGTGGCTGAGTTCATAACCCTCTGCAGCTTCTTCCGATCCTGTGCAGTGCCGCTTGCGTACCAGATGGTGATACTGCTCCCAGGGCATTAAAACTACTTTTTGTTGGAAGTCAAATCTCTGCTTCCTCAAAAACCCAGAGCTTTGTAAGGGTAGTTATTTCAAGCTGTGCTCCAACCATTAATTGTGCACCTCAGCCTCATAGTTGGTTCAGTTATTGTAGTGTTGTCCTGTCTGCCTGCCAGTTGCTCTGCCTAAAGCTGTGTGAAGGGATGCGGGTATCTGATGTAAGGATTCCATGTTTTCTAATAGTATAATCTCTCTCTTCTGTTGTGAGAAATTCTAAATGCTGTACTTGTTGCAAGCAAGCACATTCCTACACAAGACATTTTCTGCAGTTGACACTACCTTGCACTGATGGCCATGCTGTGTACCATTGTGAATGTTGGACAACAGGATCATAATCGGGTTTATTATCACTGATACGCTGTGAAATTTGTTGTTTTGTGGCAGCACAACAATGCAAGTTACAATGAGAAATTTTATTTTTCAAAAGAGTGGTGCAATAAGTGCGGCCGTGATTGTGCATCGTTTAGAAATTGATGGCAGAGGAGACAAAGCTATCCCTAAAACAGAGCATGTGTCCTCAAGACTCCTGTGCCTCGTTCCTTGATGGTAGCAATGAGAAGCTGGCATGTCCTGGATGGACGACTAATATTTCCATCCTGTGTTCTCATTGTTCCTGTCCCATCTTGTTCTTGATGTCCTTCATGTGGGCCATGAGACTGAGTTAAGACACTCCCTACTCTCCTCACTCCTCCCCAGCGCGCACACACCCCTCGGAGGATGTCCTTGTATCACCATCTCTGGACGTGAAGTTGGAATCCAGTAACTCAACCATTTTGTACTGTTTAAAGACACTGATTTTGTTTGATAATTCATTTTTAAATCTGTCTTTTTGTGTGCAGGTAAATGTAAAGAGAATGACACTCCACTGAAAATGGTCATTTGTTCTGTATCTCTTTGTTAGCTTTCAGTTGTTCCCCAGTAAATCTCATCTTTTTAATTCACTGCCTTGTTTACAACTAATATTTTCATCTTGTGTGCCTTTAACATCCACTTCCCCGTTTTGTTCTCTATGTCCTTGTGCTCAGCAGAAGCCAGGGAGACCAGGCTATCAATACAATTGGATTACATTGGTTTTGGTCTATCCGATGTGAGGAATGGAACTTCACAAGTCACAGGACCTGTTTATTTAGAGATTCTTCCAGCCCAATGGGTGCAATGTCTGGCAACCCACCTATTTGACACCAGCCTAATTACAATGACCAATTAACCTACTAACCGGATCACTTTGGAATCTGGGAGGAAACCCGCATGGTCAGAGGGAGAATATACAAGCTCCTCACAGATGGTACCAGGATTGAACTCTGAACTCCAATGCCCCAAGTTGTAATAGTGCTGGGGAAACCACATCTCTACTGGCTGACTACAAATGGTAAAAACGCACACTTAACTCTTGTACAAAATCTCCACCATGGATAAAAAGAAAATGTCATGTGAGAAATTTCAAGGCTGGCATTTGCTCTGAAGGGTTAATTTTTAAAAAATGGAAAGATAACTTTAAAATTCCTAATTGGTCAGCGAGTTTGGATGAGGGTTGCCACAGTGCTGGCAGTAAAACTTCAGAAAGACACAAAGGATTCAGTAGCAGATTGGCCGAGGACACAGTGGTGTGAGTCCTAGAGTCACCAGGACATGCAGTCTGGTGTGAAAGATTTGGAATGCTGAGGCTTTGAGTGGTTCTGGATAGGGAGAGTGTTGGTTACAAATAAGAGTTTGGTACGTCTGATAATCCAGGTAGGAGTCTTGATCTGCAACATTGACTGCCCAGTTCCCCTTCATGGATGGTTCCTGTCACATTCAGTTTCTGCGCCATTTTGTTTGGTACTTCTGACGAAATGGCAGTTGTAGATTCAGAGCTGGAAATTAGAGTTTAGCTTTTATCATGTGTACGTTGTCACAATTGATGCATTTCACTTTAGTTTCAATGATCAGCAGTGTCCAGTGATGTTCTGGGGACAGACTGCAAATGTCGCTGTGCTTCAGGTTACAAACCCTAACCTGTGCAGCTTTAGAATGTGGGAGGAAACCCACATGGAGAATGTAGACAGTGGCAGGAACTGAACCCAATGTGATGCTGTAAAGCATTGTGCTAACTGCTACACTTTCACTGCTCCTTCACTTAATGGTAGGGGTCCATAGCATAAGAAATGTTTGGGAACCCCTGCAATAGCCTTTAATCCGTCTGTAACAATGAGAAATCCTGCACAGTAGATCCTGGAGGCAGCTTTTTAAACTCTTGTTAACAGTTTTTCATGACCTCTGACTGTGTGTTCCATGCAAACAGAACTATCTCTGCCTGACCACCCCCCGGATACTTTCCTTCAAATGCATTAAAATTGTGCCCCTTTGTATTAACCATTGCTACTGGCTGGCCATATTATGCCTCTTGTACATCTCTATCAAGTCACCTCACCCTCCTTTACTCTAAAGAGAAAAACTCTAGCTCACTAAACCAATCCACGGAAGACATCTTCTCTGGTCCAGGCAGCATTCTGGTAAATCTCCTCTGCACCCTATCTAAAGCTTCCACATCCTTCCTGTGAACTGAACACAATACTCCAACTGTGGTTTAACCAGGGTTTTACAGAGCTGCAACATTACCTTTTGGCTGTCAAACTCAATCCCTCAACTAATGAAGGCCAACTCACCATAAGCCTCTTAATCACCTTATCAACTTGTCCGTGGATCTAAAGTTGCAGTGCGTGATCAATATTCCTCCACACTGAAGAATCCTGCCACTAACCTTTTACTCTGCCATCAAGTTTGACCTTCTGACATGAATCACTTCACTTTTCTGGATCAAATTCTATCTGCCATGGCTCTGCATCCCATCAATGCCCACAATACCAACCTTCCATTTCCTCAGCTGAGTCATTTATAAAAACTCAGAGGTCCCATATAGATCCCTGCAGAATACCATGGGACAGTAACCTCCAGGCAGAATACACTCCATCCACTACCACTCTGGCTTCTGTGAGAAAACCAATTCTGAATCTATGCAACAACAGGAATTCTGCAGATGCTGGAAATTCAAGCAACACACATCAAAGTTGCTGGTGAACGCAGCAGGCCAGGCAGCATCTCTTGGAAGAGGTGCAGTCAACGTTTCAGGGTGAGACCCTTCGTCAGGACTAACTGAAGGAAGAGTGAGTAAGGGATTTGAAAGTGGGAGGGGTAGATCCAAAATGATAGGAGAAGACAGGAGGGGGAGGGATGGAGCCAAGAGCTGGACAGGTGATTGGCAAAAGGTGATATGAGAGGATCATGGGACAGGAGGTCCGGGAAGAAAGACGGGGGGGGCGGGGGGGGGGGAACCAAGAGGATGGCAAAACGCCATCCCCTTCTCGCAATTCCTCCGTCTCCGCCGCATCTGCTCTCAGGATGAGGCTTTTCATTCTAGGATGAGGGAGATGTCTTCATTTTTTAAAGAAAGGGGCTTCCCTTCCTCCACTATCAACTCTGCTCTTAAACGCATCTCCCCCATTTCACGTACATCTGCTCTCACTCTATCCTCCCGCCACCCCACTAGGAATAGGGTTCCCCTGGTCCTCACCTACCACCCCACCAGCCTCCGGGTCCAACATATTATTCTCCGTAACTTCCACCACCTCCAATGGGATCCCACCACTAAGCACATCTTTCCCTCCCCCCCCCCCCCGCATTCCGCAGGGATCGCTCCCTACACAACTCCCTTGTCCATTCGTCCCCCCCATCCCTCCCCACTGATCTCCCTCCTGGCACTTATCCGTGTAAGCGGAACAAGTGCTACATATGCCCTTACACTTCCTCCCTTACCACCATTCAGGGCCCCAAACAGTCCTTCCAGATGAGGCAACACTTCACCTGTGAGTCGACTGGGGTAATATACTGCGTCCGGTGCTCCCGATGTGACCTTTTATATATTGGCGAGACCCGACGCAGACTGGGAGACCGCTTTGCTGAACATCTACGCTCTGTCCGCCAGAGAAAGCAGGATCTCCCAGTGGCCACACATTTTAATTCCACATCCCATTCCCATTCTGACATGTCTATCCACGGCCTCCTCTACTGTAAAGATGAAGCCACACTCAGGTTGGAGGAACAACACCTTATATTCCGTGTGGGTAGCCTCCAACCTGATGGCATGAACATCGACTTCTCTAACTTCCGCTAGGCCCCACCTCCCCCTCGTACCCCATCTGTTACTTATTTTTATGCACACATTCTTTCTCTCACTCTCCTTTTTCTCCCTCTGTCCCTCTGAATATACCTCTTGCCCATCCTCTGGGTCCCCCCCCCTTGTCTTTCTTCCCAGACCTCCTGTCCCATGATCCTCTCGTATCCCCTTTTGCCTATCACCTGTCCAGCTCTTGGCTCTATCCCTCCCCCTCCTGTCTTCTCCTATCATTTTGGATCTCCCCCTCCCCCTCCAACTTTCAAATCCCTTACTCACTCTTCCTTCAGTTAGTCCTGACGAAGGGTCTCGGCCTGAAACATCAACTGCACCTCTTCCTAGAGATGCTGCCTGGCCTGCTGCGTTCACCAGCAACTTTGATGTGTGTTGTCTGAATCTATGCAGCCAAGTTTCCCTGGAACTGTACCTCCTGGGGAGCTTTGTTGGACTAAAATTGCTAAGCACCACATCCACTATCTTCATTAATGTACTTTGTTACTGCCTTGAAGAATTCAATCAGCCCTCTGAGACCCAAGCTGTTCCTCACAAAAACATTTGTTAATAGTTAGCACTTTGGGCCCAACTCATGGTGAACGAGACTGCTTGAATATTTCAAATTAATCTTACTGCTGACAAGGGGCTCCAGCAGCAAAGGATGTATTATCAATTTACATTGATTTTAACCTATTCCTAGCTGTCTCCTCCTTTCCTTCCCTCCCCCCACTTTTATTCTGGCATTTCCTCCTCCTTTCTCATTCCCAAAATGCCCACTTGAGTTCCTCCAGCATTTTGTGTGTGTTTCTGTGGAGTTCCAGCATCTGCAGAATCTCTTGCATTTACTTTTGGACAAGTTCAGTAAAAGGTGCAATTTGGTGCTTTGGAAGCCATTGCTTCTGAGTAACAGATAAAAACAGTTCTAATAATCATGTTTAATTTAACATTGCATGATAAATAACTGCTTACAGGAACATTTTACAAAAACAATTTATTATTGCCCAGTGTGTAGTAGGTGCAGGCACTTCTCTGCTTTCAGTTGCTTGCAGGATCGGTTCCCTCTGCATCACTTCTTGACCTTCCCCTGAGCTGCTACAGCCTCCATGGCCGCCTTCACCGTTGCCTCGTCTCCCAGGAACTGCATAGGCTTGGTGGGCTTCAGGTTAGCGTCCAACTCATAAACAATTGGAATACCAGTCGGCAGGTTGAGTTCCATGATGGCAGCGTCAGACAACCCTAGAAAGAGTAACAGCAACAAACTGAGGATCGGAGGCCAGGTGATAATACTTCAAAATTAAAATCAAAATTTTTACAAAATAGAGTCCTTCCAGGAAGAGAAAATGTTCTAGTCCACTGCCAAGACCCAAAATCTTCTGGCGATCTCTAAACCTGTTTTTAGGATTTTGCCTTTTTTTAAACTTTAAGGGAGTTCTGACCAGAGTTCTTACAGTGTGACCCTCTCACTACCATCCCTCTAATAGTGAGCTTAAGGCCAACAGCTTAAACCAGTCTGACCTCTCTCATTAACAAGGTGTTTTCACCCAATGAACTGCTTGCTCACTGGATTATTTTTGCACCATTCTTTAAACTCTTCGAGACTTGTGCGTGGAAATCCCAGGAGATCAGCAGTTTCTATGATACTTAAATCACCATGTCTGACACCAACAATCATTCCAGTCAAAAGAATCGCACCTCCTCCCTATTCTGATGTTTGGTCCAAACAACAACTAAACCTCTTGACCATGCTTTTATGCATTGTTACTAGATGATTGGCTGATTGGATATTTGGATTAATGTGAAATGAGGTGGCCATGGAGTGTATGACCCTAGAGAAGGGTACTAGTTACAGCAGCCACGGCTGCTCACAGCACCTCTGACCTTTATGAAGCAGGTCTCCATTCTCGAGTTACACCGCTTGGGTTCATCACTATTTTTAGCATTCACTGAGGCCGGGTCGGGAGTGAGATGATGGAAGTGGTTACGGAGACATTTAATAGTAAATCGACCCCAATCTTTTCACACACAAAAATGAGTGGGACCCACCCATGTGGGGTCATAAATTTGATTAAGTGGCGATGGGGCGAGGCTTGTGTTTAAATTTTCCGCAGAGCCGGTATCTTAAGAGTCAGAAATTCATCAAGTACTCATTCTCGGAATACTCAAAGGCACAGAATTCACACTGCAACAAAGCAGTGTTTCCACCCATCATGTTTCAGCTTTTACTCTTTTCCCTCCTCCCACCTTCTTACTCCCCCTTTTCCAATCCTGATGAAGAGTCTCAGCCTGAAACATCAACTTTTATTCTTTTCCATAGATGCTGCCTGACTTGCTGAGTTCCTCCAGCATTTTGTGTGTTGCTTTAAATATCCTGAGGTACCATTTTAAAGAGCAAAAAAGGTTTTATTTTCACCCAGAGATCAGCATGGTAGCAAATGAGCCTGTGCCGCCCAATTACTCCCATGTAATCAACTAAACCGTACATTTTTGGGACATGGGAGGAAACGGAGCACCCGGAAGGAATCCATATGTTCAGGGGGAAGAACATACAAACTCCTTACAGACAGTGGGGGAGTGCTATTGCACATGTCTTGGCCAATACGTAACTGATATCAGAACAAAATGTTTTGCTCGCAATGCGACCACCAATGGAATCTGATATAAAGATCATTATATGATGCGATGTTGAATAGTGCCTACCTGACCCTATGGTAACAAGGCCAAAGGAGGTCATTGTCCACTGAGTTCATCACAGCTCTAAATAGCCCTAATTTCCATGGAGAAATCTCTGAGCTGGGAAGTCAACTGAAATTCCCATCACCTTCAGTAAGTGATGATGAGGGACCACAGGATCTGGATGGATAAGAGGCACAGATTGAGTGGATAGCCAGAGAGTTTTTCCCAGGCCAGGTACCAGGGGGCTTGATTGTAAGGTGATTGGAGGAAAGCATAGGGGGTACAGAGATTAGTTCTCTACTCAGAAAAGGGTGAGTGTGTGGAACACCCTGCCAGGGGTGGTGGTAGAGGCAGATGCACGAGGAACATTTAAGAACGTCTGAAATAGACACCTAGATGATAGAAAAATGGAGGGCTATGTAGGAGGGAAGGGCTAGATTGACCTTCGAGTAGGTTAAAAGGTAGGCACAACATTGTAGATGGCAGGACCTGTAGTGTTCCATGTCTGGAAGCACACAGGTGGTGGTGTCAATTCCCAGCAATTACTGTAATTCACTGTGTCGCTTTTGCTGGGGGCAGCCCGCAAGTATTGCCACACTTCCAGCTCGGACATTGAATGGCCACAACTTACTAACCCTAACCATATGTCCTTGGAACCTGGGAGGAAACAGGAGCACTGAGACGAAACCCACGCAGTCACAGAACGTACAAACTCTTCATAGTGGCAGAAACTGAACCCAGATTTTACAGCTGGCACGCTTTAAAGCTTTATGCTAGCCGCTACGCTATGATGCCGTCCCATATTCTTTTAACAAATATTCCAACAATTGTTTTCACCTCTAGTCTGCTCCCCTACTCTACAGTGTAGTGCACTCTTCTTACACACACGGGTGCAAATGCGTATCCACGGGGAATTCAATCCAGTCCTCTACATTTAGGATCTACAACAGGATTAATTAGTTGATAAGGGGTGGGCATTAAAAATCAGAAAACCAAATAATGTAGGGCATCCTAATATTTAGTGGCTCTTCTAGCTGCCTGGCTACTGTTAACAAGAACAAGACAATTTTTCCTTCCCCACCCAGGGTTACTGAGGTTAAATTTTATTTACACAAACACGAGGAATTCTGCAGATGCTGGAAATTCAAGCAACACACATCAAAGTTGCTGATGAACGCAGCAGACCGTTGACTGTACCTCTTCCTAGAGATGCTGCATTCACCAGCAACTTTGATGTGTGTTGCTTAAATTTTAATTTAATTTATTTATTTATTTGGTGATACAACATGGAGTAGGCCCTTTCAGCCTCTCGAGCCACGTTGCCCCTAACCTAATCACGGGACAATTTACAATGACCAATTAACATACCGGTACATGGGAGGAGACCGATGGACCTGGAGAAAACCCACACATTCCACGGGGAGGATGTACAGAGACTCCTTACAGAGCAGCACTGGAATTGCACCCCAGACTCCAGAATACCCTCAGCTGTAATAGCATCGTGCTAATCCCTATGCCACTGTGCTGCCCTAATGATGGAAGAAAAACTAAAAGACACTGGACATCTGAAATAGGAACAGAAAATGCTGCAAACAGCCATGTCAGAGAGCACCTGTGGACAGTTTGTTCTTCTGTTGGAGGTGCGTTTCCTTCAGCAATGCCCACAGTCGGTAACATATTGCTGAGCTGCTGGAGCTTGCACATCGCATAATCAACCCCACAGGGAAGAGTGGAATTATTCCAACATTTAGGGTCTAAAGGATACGCTTGTGGATCAATGATTTACTAAAGCAAATCCTGACTGCAGTGTTATTTTATTGGACAAGGCCAGTTTAAATGTGCATTGATCTGCAACGCGAGATCACGCAAATAGTGCATTGGCTTAGCTGACTGATAAGTATATAAAGGCCAAGCATTCGGAGGACACACTACACATGAACAGTGCACCGATGATGTCTCCTTGTATAGTGATGAAATGGCTGCAAATGGATTGCCAAGATCAATTCAACCAGTGATCCCCACTGCTGTCAAAAAGACACTTCCATCAAGCAGATTGAACAGTGATCTTTAAACTATTGGAATCCATGAGCATAGGATGAACAGCAATACCTCTGCCAATGGCTTCTAACCAGCTCCAATTCTGACCCTGGACAGGAATGGAATTTCACAGAGCTCAACCAACTGTTCCTCAAATGTCAATTGTAATCGACACCTTCCCAAGCTGCTCCTTCAGAGCAGCAGGCTACCTAATGTCTCAACACGTGATCTCATCCCCTACCTTTAAATGACTTTTAAAGGCCTTGATTGGCATTAATGGGTGACCTGGAAAAAATCAGGTCAGTATCAAGTGCAAATTCTAACTCGCAGATTGGAGTTGAATCAGAAAAGGAAAGGTTTCCTTCCATAAAGAACGCTGGCAACCTAGATGAGATCTCTCGCTGGTCATTTTTTGCATATGCCATATTCACTCCCCGTCCCCAGTTCAAATTCTGAAAGAGCCATTGCTGGATCAAATGACAGAATCAGGATTTATCATCACTGGTTTGAATGAGGTGAAATTTGTTGCTTAGCAGCAGTACAGGTTCATTTATCACTTGTACACGGAAGCATACAGTGAGATCCGTCTTTTTGCGTTCCACCTAAGGATGTGCTGGGGGCAGCATGCAAATGTCGCAGCAACATAGCATGCCCACAATGTTCCACAGAACGCAAGCAACCACAACAGCACAAGCCCCTTTCCCACACACACATCTCAGAGACTCAGATACTGAGGCAAAACGACAGACTGATTCCAGGAATCTCTCAAGTATCTCTGCATTATATAAGGCACATACAAGTTATTTCTTACCCTCTAGATGCTTGACTATGCCACGCAAACTGTTTCCATGGGCTGCAATCAGAACACGTTTTCCTGCTTTAATCTGTGGTGCAATCACCTCATTCCAGAAAGGCAAGGCTCGTGCAATCGTATCCTTCAGACTCTCACAGGTTGGTAGCTCTGAAGATTTTAGTCCTTTGTAGCGCCTTGCCTGTGATCAAAAAATAATTCTCAGATCAGTTACTATGCTACAAGATACATAACGTAATCACAGCCTCTTCAGAAACTCAGAGGACTATTTAATGCTCTATTTACAAGAAGTGCATCCATACGCATCTCATGATGACAGATAAAAGGCTTGTGCTACATCGTGGTCAGCTCCATCATGGGTAGTAGCCTGCTCACGATTCAGCACGTCTTCAAAAAACGCATCCATCATTAAGGAACCCCACCACCTAGGACATCAGTGTTCCCTCTAATTTGTAATGACCACCATGCGCAAAAATCTTGTGCTGTGCAATTTTTTGCTCAGTGACATGTGCACACTGAATAATTTCTTTAATGAAAAGTGTAATAAGCCAGTTCTAAAATCTGCAGACAAATCATTGCAAATTCCTCATCTGCATCAGAAACAGGAAAGGAAATGTGATTGTATACTTAACATGCTAATAAGATAGAGGGTGACAATCTTCTGTGTGCAGTTTAAATTCCTTTATGCGTTAGTAGCAAAAGGTGTGTGCACACACTTACCTTAGAGGGAACATTGCAGGACATGCGGTCTTTTCACTGCTACCAGCAGAGAGGAGGTACAGGAGTCTGAAGGCACACACTCACATTTTATGAACACTTTCTTACTATCCCATTAGATATCTGAACTGCCCAGGAAACCATAAACATTAACTCATTATTTTTGGTCCTGATGCTTTGGCCCGGAAAGTTGACTGTTTATTCCCCTTCATAGATGCTACCTGACTTTCTGAGTTCCTCCAGCATTGTGTGTGTGTGTTATTCTGGATTTCCAGCATCTGCAGAATCTTATGCGTTTACCTCAATATTTTGCTTTTTCTTTGCACTTTTTTATATTTATTGTACTAAAAATGAGAGGCGCGTGTGAATTGCCAAATTACACAATAACAAATATGATTCTGATTAATAGACACTTTCATAATCTCAGGATAATCCCTATTCAGTTTATAACTCAGATAATTTTAATGGTTTAAATACTTTTTCCAAGGTGCAGCAAAGTAGGTAAAATGACAATTTCCATACATTCGTATTCCCCAAATGGCAAAGTAATAATCACAGTTTAATCTTATTTAGTGATCCAGCTTCAGAGATAAATGTTAATCTAGAGGCATAAAAAGGAAACAACAGCCCCTTTCCCCTGCACCTCACAGAAATACCCCCACCCCAGCAGAAAGCTGCCAGATCCTGACTCAGAACCCAAGTTAAAGTATATTCTAGCTCTTGTGGAAGATTATTTGATTGGATCTGAACCAGGTTGGCTAAGCAAGTAGGTGCTACACTCTGCCCTGCAGGGTAGCGGAGTACCTTACATCTTCTTGGTAGATGCTGTCTCCACCCCACATATTACACCATATTGATTTTAATGGCAGAAGCGTTTAAATATAATAACACACAAGCGAAGTTTGAATAGTACATGGAAAGAAGGGGTACGAAGGGTTACAGACTGGTTGCAGGTCAAGGGGACTATGCAGAATAATAGCTCGGTATGAGCTAGGCATTGCCAGCTGATGGTGGACTGGCATCAGCACTGGAGTTCGAGGCACATGGTCCTGGGTTTGAATCCAGCTGGTCCCCTTGCATGCTTACTATTCGTGCTGGGTTCAGTGTTCAGCTAGCAACTCGGCCTCGTAAAAAACAAATGCTAAGGAAACAGCAAAAATGCTGCCCAATGCATGAAAAAGAACAACATGGACTAGATGTGCCCTCATTCTAATCATTCCCACAGCTCTGATCAAAAAGCTCCAGAACTTGGGCCTCTGTACCTCCCTCTGCAACTAGATCGTCAGCTTCCTAACCAGAAAACCACAATCTGTGCAGATCGGAAATGACATCTCCACTTCGCTGACAATCAACACTTGCTCACCTTGGGTGTGTGCTTAGCCCTCTGCTCTTTCTCCCTATATTGTACCCATGACTCTGGGGCTAGGCACAGCTCAAATGCCATCTTTTAATTTGCTGATGATACAACTATTGTTGGCAGAATGTCAGACGGTGATGAGAGGGCACACAGGAAGCGAGATACATCAGCTAGTTGAGAGGTGTCACAGTAACAAACTTTTGCACTCAGCGTCAGTAAGACCAAACAACTGATTGTGGCCTTCAGAAAGGGTAAGACGAGGGAACACACACCAGTCCTCAGAGGGATCAGAAGTGGAGAAAGTAAGCAATTTCAAGTTCCTGGGTGGCAATATCTCTTCAGGGTCTAACCTGGACCAAACGTATCGATGCAGCTATAAAGGTGGCAAGACAGCGGTTATATATCAATAGGAGATTTGGCTCATCACCTAAAACACTCAAATTTCTAGGTGTACTGTGGACAGTATTCTAACTGGCTGCATCACCATCTAGTATGGGGGGTGGGGTGGGGAGCTACTGCACAGTATTGAAGTAACCTGCAGAGAGTTGTAAACTTAAGTCAGCTCCATCATGGGCACCAGCATCTATCATTAAGGACTCCCATCACCCAGGTTATGCCTACCTTCAGGAAGCAGGTACAGAACATTGAATGATTCAGGAACAGCTTCTTTCCCTCTGCCATCAGATTTCTGAATGGACCTTGAACCCATGAACACTACCTCACTATATTTTTATTTATGCTCTACTTATTTAACTATATACACACGCACACGTACAAATTCACTGTTTTTCTCCAGTATCTACTGCATTGTCCTGCTGCAGCAAAGACAAATTTGTGATAAATACTGGAGACATTAAACCTGATTCTTTTCTCATTACTACCATCCTGGAGGCACACACCTGGAAGAGATGTGGGTGTGAAAATGATGAACACAAACAGCATTTGATGAACACGAATGGGAATAGAGTCAAGTCTACAAATGAAAACGCCCCACTAATCACCAGTTTCAAAGTGCCCAAGCGCATTTCTAGAGACCCGATGTGACAAGGCAGACAGGAGCAGAATCTGAGAATTACTAATTCGGAGAATGCGGCGCTGGACAGTTTCCATGACATGAAAGTCGATGAATGTGTGAATAGGCAAGAGAGGCATCGTGAGGAACTGCACGTTTCACCACCAGGCGGAAGGAGACGCAGGGCATGTGGAGAGTTACAAAATGGGCAAAAAAATATCTACAGCAGTGAAATCCGGATTCAATTCTGTGCGTTGCGTTAACATACAAGGATATCCCAGGATTTAGGACGAACGTAAGGATCAAAGAAACTTTCCACGAGGGCAGACAAGTGCTGTTATCTTCCGCCAGGGTGGATCTTCACCCCATTTTTACCCAGCCCAAGGACCCCTCTTCACCACTACCATCATCAGCCCAGGGGAATTTCCATCCTCCCCCGCACCAGTCCAGGGATAGTGTGTCCCCCACCCAGCATAAAGAGGTAACTTTCCTTGCAATGGTGCCGACACGCCCCGTCCCAAGTCCAGACACCATGCCCTCTCCCCACCCCAATCTCGGGATCGTGGTCTCCCCTCTCAATCCCGCAACCATCCAGGAACCGGACCTCCCAATCCCACGTTAAATCTGGAGACTGCGGCCCCCCTTCCCCATCAGCACCCCAGCCCAGGTACGTTCCCTCTCCCCGTCCCCACCCCGGCCCAGAGACCATACATACCACAGTCCCCTCTCTCTAAACCACCCCGGCCAGACCCCTCACCTTGCTGATGATAGTGTAGTACGGGTGCTTCTCATCCATGGGGGGCGGCGGGATGTCGAAGGAGCGCCGCCAGATCTTCACCTGCTCCTCGCCGTGCTTGGCGGCGGTCTCGGCTTTATTGAGGCCGGTCAGCCCGCCGTAGTGGCGCTCGTTGAGGTGCCAGGTGCGGGTGACGGGCAGCCACATCTGGTCGATGCCATCCAGGATGACCCAGAGGGTGCGGATGGCGCGCTTCAGCACCGAGGTGTAGCACACGTCGAACTGGTAGCCGGCCTCCTTCAGGGCCTGGGCCCCACGGGTCGCCTCGCCCAGCCCCTTCTCGCTCAGGTCGGCGTCGAACCAGCCGCAGAAGCGGTTCTCCTGGTTCCAGGTGCTCTCGCCGTGCCGCACGATCACCAGCTTGTAGCAAGCCATTGCGGTACTGTAATCGAGGGGCGAGGCTGCAAGATTACCTAGGAGACGGTACCGGGCCCAGAGGTCCAAATGACGGCGCGCCTGGAAAAGGAGCCTATTTAACCCCTCGGTCGGCGGAAGACCCGCCTACCTTGGCGAAAACCACGCCCACCAGCGGGAGCGGGAGGACCGTACCGGTAGAGCCTGTCCATCAGAGAGACCACGCCCACTGGCATGAGAGGGAGATCCGGGCCGATAGAAACTGTCCATCAGTGACAGGCCGCGCCCACCGGGCCGAGAGAACCTGTCCATCAGTGACAGGCCGCGCGCACCGGCAGCAGTGGGTGGACCGTGTCTGTAAACCTGTCAATCAGTGGCAGGCCACGCCCACCGGACCGAGAGAACCTGTCCATCAGTGACAGGCCGCGCCCACCGGCAGCAGTGGGTGGACCGTGTCTGTAAACCTGTCAATCAGTGGCAGGCCACGCCCACCGGACCGAGAGAACCTGTCCATCAGTGACAGGCCGCGCCCACCGGGCCGAGAGAACCTGTCCATCAGTGGCAGGCCACGCCTACCGGCAGGAGCGGGAAATCCAAGCCGAGAGAACCTGTCCATCAGTGACAGGCCGCGCCCACCGGTAGCAGTGGGTGGACCGCGTCTATAAATCTGTCAATCAGTGACAGGCCATGCCCACCGGACCGAGAGAACCTGTCCATCAGTGACAGGCCGCGCCCACCGGCAGCAGTGGGTGGACCGCGTCTGTAAACCTGTCAATCAGTGGCAGGCCACGCCCACCGGACCGAGAGAACCTGTCAATCAGTGGCAGGCCACGCCCACCGGTCGAAGAGGGCCCGGGACAGTGGGTGAGAACGAAAATCAGATTTATTCCAGAGCAAGGGCTCAAAAATGAACACAGTTCAGAAGAATGATGTAGAACATTTAAGATGAAGAGGGCTTCTGTTCTGAAAACAGCATCTGGGAGCTCCCAAGCACTGTTCCATCTGAGTCATGAAACAGGCCCTGTGGCCCATCTAATGTACACGGACTGAGGTATCACCTGAGCTAGTTTTTTGCCTTTATTTGGCCCATATCGATCTAAACATTTCCTATCCATGTACCTATCCAAATATCTTTTATATGTTGTGATGGAACCTGCCTCTAGCACTTCCTCTGGCAGTTCGTTCAATGTGTGAAAAATCTGCTCCGCTCTAAATCTTTTCCCTTTCACAATGAAACCTCTTTCTTCTCGTTTTAGACTCCACTGTCCTTGAAAAAGACCGTGATTATCCACAGTGCCTGAATCCTATATTGTAGTAAGCCTGAAAACGTCTGTAAGGTCACCTCTCAGCTTCTTTCTCCTTCATCCAGTCCCGATGAGGGGTCTGTGCCCAAAGTGCCCACTGTTCATGTTCCTCCATAGATGCTGCCTGACCTGCTGAGTTTCCGAACATCTTGTGTGTGTTGCAGTAGCATTAAATTGTTTTTTTAAGCATTAACACGCTGGGGTGATAGACCCTTCCGATGCCCCGTCTGACTCTGTGGGAGCGGATGGAACCTAGGCTGTGGCACTTCCTGCAATTTATTATCCCTCTCATCCCCATTCTCCTTCACTGTGGGGAAGGCAGGAGAACGGGGTTGAGAGGGATAATAAATTAAGCATGATGAAATGGCGGAGCAGACTTGATGGGCAAATAACCTAATTCTGCTCCTATGTCTTGTGGTCTTCCCCACAGAGCCTTTACGTCTGCTGTACTGAGCAGTGTCCCTCAGCATATACTCCTGCAGCCTGGTCTGTGCAAGTCAAAATTCAAAGTAAATTTAATAACAAAGTACCATATACTACCCAGAGAATCATTTTGTTGCAGAAATTTTAGATTATGAAGACACGTAGTCCCCTTTAATTGTCATTTAGTAATGCATGCATTAAGAAATGATACATTATTTCCTCCGGTGTGACAACACAGGACAGACCAAGACTGAAAAAACTGACAAAATCACATAATTATACATATAGTTACAACAGTGTAACAATACCATAACTTGATGAAGTCTGTGAGCACAGTAAAGTTCAAAGTTTCTCAAATGTCCCACATCTCACGCAAACGGGAGAGGGAAGAAAAACTCTCCCTTTCGTGCTGACCACAATCTGGCTCTGAGTCATCCGAAAACTTCAAGCCCTGATCAGCTCCCCGACACCGAGTACTGAGCGCCATCTCTGTCCGAGCGATTCGACCTCTTTCTCGGTAGCCAGAAGCAGGCAAGGCCGGGGATTTTGAGGCCTACCCTCCAAAAGAACAATAGAATTTATGAGAAACTATACATAAACAAAGACTGACAAACAACCAATGTACAAAAGAAGACAAGTGGTGAAAATATTTAAAAAAACAACACTGAAAACATGAGTTGTAAAGAGCCCTTGAAAGACATAGAATCAGTTCAACGTTGTGCAGAGTGAAGTTATCCCCCTGGTTCAGGAGCTTAATGGCTGTGTGTAATAACTGTTCCTAAACGTGGTGATGTGAGACCCAAGGCTCCTGTAGCTCCTGCCGGATGGTAGAGCATGGCCTGGATGGTAGGGGACCTCTGATGATGGGGTATTACGTGGTGGGACACCGTGGTAACGTAGTGGTGGGCACAATGTTATTACAGCTCAGCCCGTTCCAGAGTTCAGAGTTCAATTCCAGCATCATCCTACAAGGCGTCTCTTGTGGAATGTGTGGGCTTTACCCGGGTGCTCTGGTTTCCTTCCACAGTCGAAACAAGTACTGGGTGGATGGACTGGTCATTGTAAATTATCCTGTGAATAAGATCAGGGTTGATCAGGGTCGTGGGGTTGCTGGGGCAGCACGGCTCGAAGGGCTGGAAGAGCTCATCTGCGTTGTATCGCTAAATAAAGAAATGTACTCAATGGTGACGATGGACTGGACTGTAGTCTTTTTTGGTGTTTCCTTACTAGACCATGATGCAACCAGTTAGGATGCTCTCCACTTTACATTTATAGAAGTTTTAGTGCCACGCCAAACCTACACAAGCCTCTCAGAAAGCAGAGACAGTGTCGTACCTTGGCCGCAATAGCCGGTTCCAGCACAGATCCTTTGGAATGTTCATGCCAAGGAATTTAAAGCGACCAAACTGACCCTCTCCACCTCTGATCCCTTAAAGAGGACAGGCTCATGGACCTCCAGCTTCTTCCTCCTGCAGTCAATAATCGGCTCTTTTGTTTTGCTGACGTTGTTGAGGCACCACTCAATTCAGATTGTCAGTCTCCAGTCTTTATAGAGTCACCTGTCCTAGAAAACCATGGCCAGAAGACCAGGAGAGTCCCAAGCCCACTTGGACTGAGACTGACACAGGATCACATGACCTGGAAAACCATGGCCATCTTGGAATCTCTGCAGTGGATCAGGAGAGTCCCAAGAGTCCCAAGCCCACTCGGACTGAAATTGACACAGGATCCCCTATCCTGGAAAACCATGCCCATCTCAGAATCTCTGCAGTGGACCAGGAGGATTCCATGCCTGCTCTGACTAACATTGACCCAGGCCTGCGACTGGAGATTGGAACTTGGTACTGTACCCAAGATCTGCCCTGCACCTGAGCCTTGTACTCACTGAGCAGTTTTCTAGAATACGTGGAACTTTCACAGAGTTTTACAAATGTATAGGTTTTCAACATAATGCCATCATGATATGCAATTCCAAACCACTGATCTTTAACTGCCACGTGATTGGCTGATTAGATATTTCAAAATCCAATGAGCCGGAGCTGACTGCACATTCACTGTGGGTCAGCGAGTTAGAAGACTTGCTTTAGTGCATGGTATTTAGATTCAAATGCAGGCTAGACATGGGATTGGGAATCTGGCCAGCCATTGCTAATAGCGTCTGACTCCCAGGCCAGAAGCCAGTCTGCAGTTTGAGTGCCAGAGCCTCTGACTTTTATTCAGAGTTCAGGGTCAGAGGTCCTGAGAGACAGCTGTTGTGACAATCTCTCAGGTTAATTCAGATTCAGGCGGTTTGAATAATCTGTCACTCCAGTGGGCTTTTAAGAAAGAGATGCCTAGTTCCTGGGGTGGTCTGACCTTCAGAGATGCAGAGTCCATGTCACAGGAACTGGGCGTGGCCACGTGTAAAAATAGGCACGAATTTAACTGTTTGTAGCCTGTTCAATCTACTGGTGACATTGCATTGCAACAGACAAAAAAAACAAAATGCTGTATCTGCATACTGTGCATCTGCAGTGTGGTTCAAAGTTCATAGAACATGTATAAATATTCAAATAATTTTATTATCGAAGTACTGTATGCATACACTCAGTGGCCTCTTCGTTAGGTACACCTGATCATTAATGCAGATATCTGATCAGCCAATCACATGGCAGCAACTCAATGCACAAAAAGCATGCAGACATGGTCAAGAGGTTCAGTTGTTGTTCACATCAAACATCAGAAAGGGGAAGAAATGTGATCTAAGTGACTTTGACTGTGGAATGATGGGGTGGTTTGAATATCTCAGAATTTGTTGACCTCCTGGGATTTTCATACACAACAGCCTCTAGAGTTTACAGGGAATGGTGTGAAAAACTAAAAAGCATCCAGTGAGTGGCAGTTCTGTGGGCGAAAACGCTTCGTTAATGAGAGCGGTCAGAGGAGAATGACCAGACTGGTTCAAGCTGTCAAGAAGGCAACAGTAACTCAAATAACCACACATTACAACAGTGGTGTGCAGAAGAGTGTCTCTAAACACACCGCATATTGAACCTCGAACTGGATGGGCTTCGGCAGCAGAAGACCATGAACGTACGTACTCCCAGTGTCCACTTTATTAGGTATGAGAGGTAGCTAATAAAGTGGCCACTGAGTGGTGTCACCGCATATACTCTGAGATTCATTTTCTTATGGGCATTTACAGTGGACTGAAAGAACTACAATGGAATCAGTGAAAAACTATACACAGAGAAAGGTAGCGTTGTGGTTAGCCTAGTGCTTAAAGCGCCAGCAAGCATGGTGACACTTGTGAACCGTCCCCAGCACATCCGCGGACTGTGTTGGTTGTCAATGCAAAATGACGCATTTCATTGTCTGTTTTCATGTTTTGATGTACATGTGACAAATAAAGCTAATTGTTAATCTTGGACTCACTTTCAAGGACTCTTCATCTTGATATTTATTGCTTATTTATTTATTATTATTATTTCTTCTTTTTGTATTTGTGCAGTTTGTTGTGTTCTGTACTCCGGTTGAACACCCCAGTTGGGTGGTTTTCCAATGATTCTGTTATTCTGTAGATTTACTGAGTATGCTTACAGGAAAATGGATCCAAGAGTTATATATGGTGACGTATATGTACTTTGATAACAAATTAACTTTGAGCACCTCATATTTCATGTATCTATCCTCCAACCAGACAGCATCAACACCGTTGTTGCTAACTTCCAGTACTTTCCTTTCTCTCTTTCTCCATTCCCTATTCTGGTTCCCCTCTCAACGCCTTCCTTCTCCTCATCTGGCCATCACCTCCCTCTGGAGTTCCTACTCCATCCCTTTCTCCCATGGTCCACCCCCCCCCTCACCCCCATCAGATTCCTTCTTCAGCCATAAGACATAGGAACAGAATTAGGCCACTCGGCCTGTTGAGTCTGCACCAATCCACCATGGCTGATTTATTTTCCCACTTAACCCCATTCCCCAGCCTTATCTTCATAACCTTTGACCCCTGACTAATCAAGAACCTATCAACCTCCCTTTAAAAGCACCCAATGACTTGTCCTCCACAGCCTCCTCTATTCTAAGCCTGTGCCCTCTGATCCTAGACTCCCTACTATAGGAAACATCCCCTGCATGTCTATTCCAGTACTTGCCCCTGTGTTTAGCAGGGGTCGCTGAATACTCAGACCCTACAGTGCTCTGCCTCGTGTTTTGCAAGTTCCCACTCTCCCCATCCAAAGACTTCCTTCTTTCTTCTCTCCCGAGCACACCTTAACATCTCTACCACTGCTCCACCAACTCCCCCGCTCTTGCAGTATCTCACCGGGACAATACAGACACCTCCTTACTAGGCCAGCAGCTGGGCCTTGGTGTTATAGCTCCCTCACCAGTCCGGTAGATAGGAAAAGCCACTCACAAACACGAGAAAATCTGCAGTTCTGTAGAGGAAATCCAAAGCAACACCCACAAGATGCTGGAGGAACTCAGCTGGTCAGGCAGCATCTGTGAAAAAGAGTAAACCGTCGATGTTTCTGGCCGAGACCCTTCTCCAGGACGGCGAGGGAAGGGGTGTGATGCTTGAATTAGAAGGTGGAAGGAGGGGAAAGAGGCTAACTGGAAGGTGATGGGTGAAGGTTAAGGGCTGGAGAGGAAAGAATCTGATAGGAGAGGAGAGTGGACCATAGGGGAAAGGGGCGGAGGAGGGGACCCGGGGGAGGGGGTAATAGGCAGCTGAGAAGAAGGGAAAGGTCAGAGTGGGGAATGGGGGGGTGGAGAATTTGTTTACCAGAAGGAGAAATCAACATTCATGCCATCAGATTGGAGGCTACCCAGCTGGAATATAAGGTGTTGCTCCTCCATCCTGAGGGTAGCCTCATCTTGGCACAAGAGGAAGCCATGGATCGACACGTCAGAACAGGAATGAGAATCAGAATTAGAAAGTTTGACAACCTGGAAGTTCCACTTGTGGCAGATGGTGCGGAGGTGCTCGATGGAGCCATCACCTAATTTATGAGGGGCAGGCTGCATCGGGAGCACCAAACACAGCAGACGACCCCAGCAGATTCTCACGTGAAGTGTTGCCTCACCTGGAAGGACTGTTTGGGGCCCTGAATGGAGGCGAGGGAGGAGGTGAATGGGCAGGTGTAGCACTTTGGCTGCTTGCAGGGATAAGTGCCTGGAGGGAGATTAGTGGGAAGGGATGAATGGTCAAGGGAATCATAAAGGGAGTGATCCCTGCAAGAGGGGGACAGAGGTAAAGATATGCCCTTAAATTCACTTGGGCCATCTCCCCTTTCTCAATCTCTCTGTCTCCATCTCTGGAGATAAGTGTCAACTGATACCTTTTATAAACCTACCGATTCCCATGGTTATCTCGACTATACCTCTTCCTACACTTTCTCCTGTACAAATGCAATTCCCTTCTCTCAGTTTCATTGCCTCCTCTGCATCTGTTCTCAGGATGTGGCTTTCCATTCCAGGACATCTGAGATGTCTTCCTTCTTTAAAGAACAGTGTTTCCCTCCTTCTACTGTTCATGCTGCCCTCGCCCACATCTCCTCCATTTCCCGTACATCTGTGCTCACCCCATCTTCCCATCGTTGGAATACTGATAGAGTCCCTCTTGTCCTTACCGACAATCCCATCAGCCTCTGCATCCAACACGTTATCCTCCACAACTTCCACCATCTCCAAAGGAACCCTAGTACTAAACATATCTCTACCTCCCTACCCTCTCCGCTTTTCACAGGGATCACTCCCTGAACGATACCCTGGTCTATTCGTCTCTCTCCACTAATCTCCCTCCAGGTACTCATCCCTGCAAGCAGCTTAAATGCTACACCTCCACTCAGGGCCCCAAACAGTCCATCCAGGTGAGGCAACGCACCTCACCTGCAAATCTGTCGTCTGTTGTGTCTGGTGCTCCCGATGTGGCCTCCCCTACATTGGTGAGACCTGTCCTAAATTGGGAGTTCACTTTGTCGAGCACCTCCGCACCATCTGCCACAAGCAGGACTTCCTGGTGGCCAAATGTTTTAATTCCCATTCCCATTCTGGCAAGTTGGTCCATGGACTCCTGTTGTGCCAAGATGTGTCCATCTGCAGAGTGGAGGAGCAACACCTTATATTTTGTCTGGGTAGCCTCCAACCTGATGGGATGAATATCGCCTTCTCCTGGTGAACAAAAATTCCTCCTCCCTCCTCTATTCGTCACTACGACCTTTTACTTCTTCTCAGCTGCCTATTACTTCCCCTGAGTCTCCTCTCCCTTCCCTTTCTCCTATTGTCCACTGTCCCCTCCTCTCTATCCCTTGTCCTTTCCCGTCCACCTGGCTTCACCTATCACCTTCCAGCTAGCCTCTTACTCCTTCCTCCACCTATTAATTCAGGCACTTCATCCCTTCCCTCCGTCCTGTAGAAGGGTCTCAGCCAGAAACGTCGACTCTACTTTTATCCACAGATGCTGCCTGGCCTGCTGAGTTCCTCCAGCATTTTGTGTGGGAAAAGCCACTCAATGTGATTATGACTGAACTGTCTCGTCTGCTATTCAATGCCAGACCCCCACTGCCCACTGTTCCCAAAGATTCCAAATATATATCTGCATCCTCTGATCCTCTGATCAAAATCTCGCTGACAAGCTGGATTGCATTTGTCTGTGCTGCATTAATGCGTGATGAGGAGCTGCTGCAAGCTTGCAATGTTTCCTTTACTGTCTTTTACAGCTACCTGGACCAACCATTGCTCTGAGCAGGAAATTTTTACATGGCCTGAAAACTGTACAGCACTTTAAATGATTTTTATGTTGGTAAAATGCACATCAAACAAACATGAACCACAACTCACAACACAAGTAAACAATGTCCAAAAGTCAAAACAACCGACAAGCACAATGGCAAAAGTAAAATGTTTTGACGAGGTGGCTTCGGCATTTGGCGGTCCAGCGGTTTAGTTCAAGCAACTTCCATTCTGTGTTTATTGTTACAATTTATGACCATGTTGTAACTTGAAACACTGACAATGTAAATAAGGTGAAGCTCTAAAATGTTCCAAGGTAAAGGCTGTGGTATGTTTATTATTTAGAAAATTAATGGAATTTATTCACATTAATTTCTTCTCGCATTAATTAATTACAGGGGGAATTTCACAATTATACTAAATTAGTTTTCAAAGTTATATCAGCATAATTTCAAAATTATATTAATGTAATACAGTATAAAAGAAAATTCTAGCTGTGCAGCAACAAAGGCCATGTGCGTGGGAGCATTTCAATTATTGTATGGTCATGCACCTGTGTGACTTTGAGGGCACAGTGCATACTTGTTCTTGCAGGAACGTGGTTCTAGGATAACATCCCCGTGCACCATCCCTCTACAGGCTATGACACTCAGGGACTGGGACTGTGTTATTTATCTTTTTGTAACTGTTAGTGTGCTTTATGCTGTGTGTGACTGTTGGTATTGCGTTTTGCACCTTGGCCCCCGAGGAACACTGCTTCATTTGGCTGTGTCCTTGTGTACGGTTGAATGACAATTAAACTTGAACTTGAATGATCCTGTCTCCACAACGCTCCAGGGTAGAGGATTCAGGGATTCATCACCATCTGCAAGAAGGTCCATCTCAATTATAAATAACTGCCCCCCCCACCCCCAATCTTGTAGCCAGCCTCCCACTTCCATCCACTGGTGACGGCAAATGAAGGTTAACCTGGAAAAGCGGAAGGTCAAATTTGAAGGCAGAGTACAGGGTTTATGGCAAGATTCTTAGCAGTGTGGAGGAACAGAGGTATCTTGGGGTCCACGTCCATAGATCCCTCGAAGTTCCCGTATCTTTTCCACCCATTCCCTCCCAGCTTCTATTATTTACCTATCCCCCTCACCAGGTCTGTCCTATCACCTGTCAGCTTGTATTCCACTCCTCCTTCTCCCAACTTATTCTGGCTTAGGCTACATTTCTTTCCAGACCTGGTGGAGGGTCTCGGACCAAAACATCAGCTGTTTATTCCCCTCCATAGATGCAGCCAGACTTTCTGAGATCCCCCGGCATTTTGTGTGTGTTGTTCAAGATTTCCAACATCTCCAGCATCTCTTGTTTTTATATGTTATATATTTGTCCTTTATTTAGAGATACAGAGCTGAACAGACCCTTCAAGGCCAATGAGCTGCACCACCCAGCAAACCGTCTTCACCCCTAGCCTAATCACAGGACAATTTACAAAGACCAATTAACCTAGTAACCAGTGTGTCTTTGGACTGTGGGAGGAAACCGGAGCACCCGGAGAAAACCCACACGGTCACAGGGAGAACGTACAATCTGGAGTCGAACTGAGATGTGACAGCCTTCTGCTACATGCTTTGCTATCGTGGCGCCCCTGCATTAGTAATAAACCTGATTTGATTCTAAGCAATTAAGGCAAGCATGCTGTGTGTCCTCTTTTGATTCCCTGAAGCACTTTGTGTGTGTGTGTGTGTCACTAATGCGACTTGGTTTTGTCCTGTTGGTTGGTGTAAGGTTTCACTCTAAGCTGCTTCACACCAAATTCACCCACCAATCCACCAGCAGCATTAAAGACCCCCACAAACTAGGCCACGCTCTCTTCTCAGTGCTGCCTTTGGGAAGGAGGTGCAGGAGCCTCAGGTCCCACCCCGCCAGGGTAATAACAGTTATTACCCTTCAACCATCACGCTCCTGACCCAGCGTAGAAAACGTCTCTCACCTCAGTACCGAACTTATCTCCTACAGGCTCACTTTCAAGGACTCCACAACTCATGTTCTCAGTATAATTTGTTACTTCTTGTTCCCACCATGGACAGACACAAGCCCAGCTGCAAAAGGGGGAGGGTTGGGCATGGGGCTAGCACCACCATTGCATAAAAACATAGGAGCTACAGAAACACCAACCGAAACTCCAAAGTCCTCATCCCAGGGAGAGGAACCATCTTTGAAGATGAGTTACACCCATGAAGAGTGCGGAGCTTAGTGATGACCGCATTAAACGGCAACTCCTCTGCTTGCATCTTCAGAAACAGCTTTAGTTCTATCTTTAATATCTCTTCTTTTCCCTTTCAAGTTTCTTTTGACGACCCTGACCTGGAGTTACGCCCTGACTTTGGTTCTTTGCGGAAATGGGACCCGCTCTCGGGGCCTCACAACTGGCTGCTTTTCGATATGCTGAGGATGCGGCCCGGAAGGCTAGTGTGCTTCAGGGTACCAGATTTTCACAGCTTTGGGGGGCAGGCTGATTCAAGGTTGGTGCGTCGCGGGAGGACAAGGAAGATCAGAAGCAGTGGGCTTGATGTTGGCTGTGTGCCCAGAGGCACAGAGCTCGGAAAAAGCGAGGCAACAGACTTTGAACACCATAAATCAGCGAGTTGTTTTGTTATGTCTCCCCTCTCGCTGTGAAATGGGGATACCTCTTTTTCATTTATTAAGGCGAGAGAGAGCCTGTGGTATGTCGAATACCGGGTGAACAAGTAGCCTTTGGGATACTGCAAGTCTGTGTCTTTATTGATGCTTTGCTGCACGCTTGAGTACTTGGTGGGGGGCACTGGTGCTTTTTTGCTGGTAGTGGGGGGGTTGTCATTGCCTTGCTGCTGATTGTGCGTGGGTTGGGGGAGCTAGTGGGGGGCTTTGGGGTTCTATCGTTTAACTGTCATTCATTCTTTGGGGCACTCCTCTGTTTTTGTGGATGTTTGTGAAGAAAAAGAATTTCAGGATGTATATTGTATACATTTCACTGGCATTAAATGTCCCTATTGAACATATTGAATCTGGTGACATTCAAAAGTCTGGCTCAGGGCAGAGGACTCTGGTGAGTTGCTGTCAGCTGCTTAGGCCCCAGGAGGGGTGATGGACTTAAACAATAAACATTATTTATTATTATTATTATTTGTTTTCTTTTGTATTTGTTCAGTTTGTCTTTTGCACATTGGTTGTTTGTCCGTCTTTGTGTGAAGTTTATCATTGCTTCTACTTTGACAGTAAAGAAATGGTCTCCAGAGGCCATCGAAGCCTTGAAGGGCTGTTTCGAGATCACTGATTGGATTGTGCTTTGTAAATCATATGGGGAGGATATTAACGGACTTACTGATTGCATCACTGGCTACATCAGCTTCTGTGTGGACATGGTAATAGCATCAAGGACTGTTCACTGCTTCCCTAACAGCAAACCATGGGTCACGAGTGATCTGAGGGCTCTTCTCAACCACAAAAAGAAATCCTTCAGATCAGGAGATGGAGGAATTGAAACTTGCAAAGGGAGCTAAAGGAGAAGATCAAGGTGGCTAAAGAGGAATGCAGGAGAGAGCTGGAGAACAAGCCTGGGCAGAGTAGCACATGGGAGGTGTGGAGAGGCATGAAGAACATCACTGGCTTCAATCAGCCTAGCTGCAGAGCTTCAGAATGCAGCCATGAATGGGTTAATGAGTTAAACCAATTCTTCAATAGGTTTGACAATTACCCTTCTGTTCATACCCCCCCTCAGCACACCAGACACCCAACTCTCCCTCAGCACCAACACCTCCCCTCCTCCCTCCTCCTGCTCCGCCCTCCAGTTCAACACATGGGTGAACAACACAGGCTACCACTGTCTATATCCCCTCCTTGCCCTGCACCTGCCATCCACACCTCCACATTCCAACTGCTATCATCCCAATCCTCACCTCCCCCAGCCCCCACTTTCCACCAACTCCCCAGTCATCATGGACTCTCCTTCACCACTGAGCAGGTGAGAGGGGCTCTGGGGAAACTCAGACATGGGCAAAGCTTTGGGACCAGATGGTGTGAACCCCAAAGTCCTGAAGGAGTGTGCTGACTAGCTGTGTGGAGTTCTCCAGCACATTTTCAATCTCAGTCTCAGCCTGGAAATTGTCTTGACTGTGTGGAAAACATCGTGTGTGGTCAGAATACCCGAGAAGGGCTGACCGAAAGTCTTGACTGACTACTGTCCAGTGTCACTGACCTCACACATCATGAAAACCCTAGAGAGGCTGGTCCCGGCTCACCTCTGACCCTGGTCAGATCAGCACTTGATCCCCTACCATTTGCCTACCAGGGGCACATTGGATTCAACGATGCTGTCATCTACCTGCTGAACAGAACCTACTCCCATTCGGATAAGCAGGACAGCACTGTGAGGATCATGTTTTGTGATTTCTCAAGCGCCTTCAATACCATACAGCCCTCATTGCTGGGGGAAAGCTCCATTCAGTGCAGGTTGGCACTTCCATTGTATCCTGGATAATGGTCTACCTGACTGGTAGACCACAGTTTGTGCAGTTCAGAGCTGTGTGTCAGACATAGCTATTTGTAGCACTGGGGCTCTACAGGGGACTGTATTGGCTCCCTTCCTGTTTACCCTGTATACCTTAGACTTTAGATACAATACTGAGCCATGTCATCTGCAGAAATTCTCTGATAACTCAGCAATAGTCGGGTGTCTAAAGGGAGGATGGGAAAATGAATACAGGGCCCTGGTGGAGGACTTTGTCAAATGGTGCAAGTTAATCATTTGTAGCTCAACATCATCATCAGTTAGACAAAGGAGATGGTGATGGACTTTAGGAAGATTAAGCCTGCTCCCTGTTACTATTGATGGTGAAGACGTGGATGTGGTGAGGACCTACAAATACCTGGGGGTGCACCTGGATGACAGACTGGAGTGGAGCACCAACATAGAGGCTGTGTACAAGAAGGGCCAGAGATTCCTCTACTTCCTAAGGAGACTGAGGTCCTTTGGAGAATGCAGACCTCTCCCTCACACGTTCTACCAGTCTGTTGTCACCAGTACAATCTTCTATGCAGTGGTGTGCTGGGGCAATGGCATCAATATGGGTGAAGCCAACAGGCTCAATAAACTGAGTAGAAAGGCTGTCTCTGTTATAGGAGTCAAACTGGACAGACTGAAGGCTGTGGTAGAACAAAGAACCCTACAGAAAATCCTGGCAATTCTGGACAATGTTTCTCACCCCTCCGCATGCCACCATGGCCGAACAGAAGAGCACTTTTAGTAATAGACTAAGACAACTGCACTGCTCCAAATAGCGCTACATGAGATCATTCTTACCGTCGGCTATTAGGCTCAATAATGAGTCAACCTGTAGCCGGGGAAGTGATGACCCCCCTCCTGTTAGACCTTTGCTTAAGCTCTTTTTTGCTTTGTTTACCACACCCTGCTATTGCAGACACTCAGTGCATTATCACCATCACTTCTTATCTGGATGGTGTGAATATGCACCCATTAGGCTAATATTACAGTAATTCTTGCACTACCATCTTATTAGTGTAAACTTGTAAATCTTGTAAATCTTAATTTTATTCTGACTTCTTTCTTATTTCTCTTCTAATATTTATATGTCTGTGCACTTGTAATGCTACTGTGACACTGTCATTTCCTTTGGGATCAATAAAGTATCTGTCTATCTTATTTATTTGTATCTGCTGTAAATGCCCACAAGTGGACAAATCTCAGGGTAGTATATGATGACGTATGTGTATGTTGATAATAAATTTATTTTGAATTTTGAATAATTAATACAGCCTAGAACTTTTGCTACATTTGCCAGTAACAGTATATCTGATTCTGAAATCAGGGAGATTTTGATAACACAAACACGAGGAATTCTGCAGATGCTGGAAATTCAAACAACACACATCAAAGTTACTGGTGAACGCAGCAGGCCAGGCAGCAACTTTGATGTGTGTTGCTTGAGATTTTGACAAATTTATTTTGATTCTGACTGAGCCCAGGAGATGGCGCCATTGCAGCAGACAAATTTTGATTCTGCCTTACAGATTCTCTCTGATTATGGGCACCAGGCACAAGGGTTTGGGAGACAGGCGGAATGGATGGGGACGGATTTACCAGCTGCTGTGGGGCAGCAGGCATTTTCTTCTGGGCGGAAATGGGGCATTTCCCCCTGTCATGACAGTTGCCCATCCATCGAGATGTTCCCACAACCAATGATAATATCCTTAAAGCCACCTTATCCCATCTCATGTTCTCGTTTATTTATATTTACACTTGCACAGTTTGTTGTGTTTTGCACTCCAGTTGATCTTTCATTGATCCTCACAGCTACTATTCTATAGATTTGCTGAGTATGCCCACAGGAAAATGAATCTCAGGGTTGTATATGATAGCATGTATGTACTTTGATAGTAACATTTACTTTGAACTTTGACGTTAATGCTCCACCCCGGCTTGCTAATAGCCGCTGAGTGTATTGGACCAACAAAGTCACTTGTTCCATGTAAATATGGGAATTAAAAAACAAAATTAAGCTGTACCGCATGCATTGTAAATATCTGTTTTTGCAAGGACCGGAGTAGCACTGCAATCTCGTCGTCTTGAACAATGAGAATAAAGTTGTGTTCTATTGTTGCCCTCCATGTTGAGTATTATAAAAAATAATTTAAAGTGCCACACAGCTTTCAGGCTGTGTAAAAATATCCTCTCGGAGCAATGGTTGGTCCGTGCAGCTGTAAAAAAACACAGAGAGAACGATGCTCAGGGTATAATTGATGACACATACCTACTTAGATCATAAAACTTACTTTGAACTTTGGTGCCCCTGGCACTCAGTAACAGGGCGCAGGACACAGGACACAGGACTCACCGAAAGGAACAGTGCTGGAGGAGAGAAACAGTGCACTTCATCCAGGAGCTGCTGCTGATCGAGGCAGAGGAGGCAGCCCACTCACCTTTCCCATCTGCTAATCACTACCATTAGGCTCGAGGTGAGGGAGTGCATGATGAGGGTGGATCAAAGGCAGAGGGCAGAGGGGAAAGTTAACTTTTTTATCTGAGAGACAGCAGCCCAATTCCGTCTCACCTACACTTCCTGCTCAGTGGGTTGGAGTCATCTCACTGTCTGGTGGGAACAAAGTAGAAGCAAGAGGCCCCCTTTCTCTGAATCACTCTCTCCACTGACGTGTAGTCACTCTGACAAAGTCAAAGTCAATTTATTGTCGACATCGATGTTACCCTGAGATCCATTTCCTTGCAGGCGTTTACAGGAAAATAAAGAAATACAAACTAATTTGTGAAAATGATGTACAGAAGCAAAGACTGACAAACAACCAATGTTCAAAAGAAGACAAATCGCGCAAATAAGTAAATAAATAATATTGAGAACATGAGTTACAGAGTCCTTGAAAATTAGTCCATAGGTTGTGGAATCAGTTCAGAGTTTAAGAGAGTGAAGTATCCATGCGGGTTCAGGAGCCTGATAGCTGTAGGGTAATAACTGTTCCTGAACCTGGTGGTGTGGGACCTGATGGTTGTAGGGTAATAACTGTTCCTGAACCTGGTGGTGTGGGACCTGATGGTTGAGGGGTAATAACTGATCCTGAACCTGGTGGTGTGGGACCTGATGGTTGAGGGGTAATAACTGTTCCTGAACCTGGTGGTGTGGGACCTGATGGTTGTAGGGTAATAACTGTTCCTGAACCTGGTGGTGTGGGACCTGATGGTTGAGGGGTAATAACTGATCCTGAACCTGGTGGTGTGGGACCTGATGGTTGAGGGGTAATAACTGTTCCTGAACCTGGTGGTGTGGAACCTGATGGTTGTAGGGTAATAACTGTTCCTGAACCTGGTGGTGTGGGACCTGATGGTTGTAGGGTAATAACTGTTCCTGAACTTGGTGGTGTGGGACCTGATGGTTGAGGAGTAATAACTGTTCCTGAATCTGGTGGTGTGGGACCTGATGGTTGAGGGGTAATAACTGTTCCTGAACCTGGTGGTGTGGGACCTGATGGTTGAGGGGTAATAACTGTTCCTGAACCTGGTGGTGTGGGACCTGATGGTTGAGGGGTAATAACTGTTCCTGAACCTGGTGGTGTGGGACCTGATGGTTGAGGGGTAATAACTGTTCCTGAACCTGGCAGTGTGAGACCTGATGGTTGTAGGGTAATAACTGTTCCTGAAGCTGGTGGTGTGGGACTTGATGGTTGAGGGGTAATAACTTAAGGCTCCTCTACTTTTTTCTCGATGGTGGCAACATGAGAAGATGAGTTATAGAGTGCTTGGAAGTGAGCCTGTAGGTTGTGGGACCAGTTTAGTGTTGTGGTGAGTGAAGATGGAGAGGCATAATATGATTACGAGTAGTCAGCATGGCTTTGTCAAGGGCAGGTCATACCTTACGAGGCTGATTGAATTTTTTGAGGATGTGACTAAACACATTGATGAAGGTAGAGCAGTAGATGTAGTGTATATGGATTTCAGCAAGGCATTTGATAAGGTACCCCATGCAAGGCTTATTGAGAAAGTAAGGAGGCATGGGATCCAAGGGGACATTGCTTTGTGGATCCAGAATTGGCTTGCCCACAGAAGGCAAAGAGTGGTTGTAGATGGGTCATATTCTGCATGGAGGTCGGTGACTAGTGGTGTGCCTCGGGGATCTGTTCTGGGACCCCTAATCTTCAAGATTTTTATAAGTGACCTGAAAGAGGAAGTGGAAGGATGGGTTGGTAAATTTGCTGATGACTCAAAGTTTGGGGATGTTGTGGATAGTGTGGAGGGCTGTCAGAGGTTATAGCAGGACATTGATAGGATGCAAAACTGGGCTGAGAAGTGGCAGATGGAGTTCAACCCAGATAAGTTTGAGGTGGTTCATTTTGGTAGGTCAAATATGATGGCGGAATATAGTATTAATGGTAAGACCCTTGGCAGTGTGGAGGATCAGAGGGATCTTGGGGTCCGAGTCCATAGGACACTCAAAGCTGCTACGCAGGTTGACTCTGTGGTTAAGAAAGCATACGGTGCATCGGCCTTTATCAATAGTGGGATTGAGTTTAAGAGCCGAGAGGTAATGTTGCAGCTTTATAGGACCCTGGTCAGACCCCACTTGGAGCACTGTGCTCAGTTCTGGTCGCCTCATTACAGGAAAGATGTGGAAACCATAGAAAGGGTGCAGAGAAGATTTACAAGGATGTTGCCTGGATTGGGGAGCATGTCTTATAAGAATAGATTGAGTGAACTCAGCCTTTTCTCCTTGGAGCGACGGAGGATGAGAGGTGATCTGATAGAGGTGTACAAGATAATGAGAGGCATTGATCGTGTGGATAGTCAAAGGCTTTTTCCCAGGGCTGAAATGGCTAGCATGAGAGGGCATATTTTTTAGGTGCTTGGAAGTAGGTACAGAGGGGATGTCAGGGGTAAATTTTTTGCACAGAGAGTGGTGAGTGCGTGGAATGGGCTGCCAGCGACGGTGGTGGAGGCGGAAACGATAGGGTCTTCTAAGAGACTCCTGGATGGATACAGCTCTGTGGGATGAAGGGCCTGTATTGTGCTGCAGGGTTTCTATGTTTCTAAGTTATCGAAGCCGGTTCAGGAGCTTGAACCGCTGTCAGCCATCCAGCCGGTAGCAGAGTGAGTGCGCCAAACACCAACTCATGTTTGCTTGTTCTTTTTTTGATATGAAAATGAATCTCTTCCTGTAATTTTTATTTTTTTATTTATCTGTTGCGCTATCGCACAATGTCAGCCCTTATGCTCCTTCGAGCCGTGACTCCAATTTGACCCCAGCCTAATGACGGGTCAATTTACAGTGACCAGTTAACCTACCTTGGACTGTGGGAGGAAACTGGAGCACTCGGAGGAAACCCACGCGGTCACGGGGAGAATGTACTTGCAGGCCATGGCGAGATTTTGTGTTTCATTCTCTGAAATTCTGATCCCTGGATACAGCTCAGTGCCATGAAAGAACTAAAAACTGGCAATTATAAAGAAATGCCCATGACTTGCCCTCATCTCGTTGCTACCTTCAGGGAAGAGGTACAGTACCCTGAAGACACACATTGAATGTTTTAGGAACAGTTTTGTTTTCTCTGTCATCTGATTTCTGATCTGCCCAAGAGCTGATAAACACAATCTCGTTATTCTTGTTAGGAACTGTTTTTTATTATTGTGATGTTTTGTCTTGCATTGTAATGCTGCCACAAAACAACGACTTTCATGACATGCGGTGTGCCAGAGACAATAAAACCTGGTTCTGATTCATTCGATAAACTGACCAGTCTCTGGAAGAAAAAGTTATGCACATAATAGCTTCAAAGTCTACCCATGAAAATCGAGAGGGGCACAAATTTGACTGGGCATCAGTGAAAGTCGTGGCACAGCAAACACAGGGCAAGCAAGAGAATTCCTGAAAGCATGGTCTTCTGCAAACAGTTCTGTAAACCTCGATCCTAACTATGAGCTGATGCAGGCAAAATTCCAGACCACAGGGCACAGAGTTCACCACAATCCAATCAGCGATGGGACCCCCTCCCCACATCACCAACTGAGTTTCCGAAATGATATCCGATTAGCTGATTTTTTTTTTTAATAGGCATCCGTTAGTCTCATGAGACCATGGATTTGCACCTTGGAAGGTTTCCAGGGCACAGGCCTAGGCAAGGTTGTATGGAAGACCAGCAGCTGCCCACGCTGCAAGTCTCCCTTCTCCACGCCACCGATGTTGTCCAAGGGAAGGGCAGTAGGGCTGATACAGCTTGGCACTGATGTCGTCACAGAGCAATGTGTGGTTAAGTGCCTTGCTCAAGGACACAACACGCTGCCTCAGCTGAGGCTTGAACTAGCGACCTTCAGGTCACTAGACCGATGCCTTAACCACTCGGCCATGTGCCAACACTTAGCTGATTGATAAGTATATAAAGGTCAGGCATTCAGAGGTCACATTGTTCTGAGGATGTCTCCTCGCATGGTGACAAATAAATTGCCAAGATTGGAGAACCACTCCATCCAACCAGTGTTGAGGTCTGTCCACTCTTCAGACCTTTGTGTACAGGTCCACCCCAGGTTACGATGGTGCTGAGAATTGTTTGTCAGCCAAACCATTCGCAAGTCAGAAATGAATGACCGCAGTGTGTGGGAGAGGTTCGTAGAGAAGAGTCTTGGCCTGAAACATCGACTCGGGGGTTTCCAACCTGGGATCCCTGGACTCCTTGCTTGGTGGTGTTGGTCCATGGTATAAGAAAGTTTGGGAGCCCTGCAGATGCTGAGTTCCTCCAGCATTTCGTGTGTGTTGCTTTCTGTTTCCAACATCTGCAGAATCTCCTGTGTCTACAATGTGGCAATGACCTGTTTTTCTTTGTTTTGAGAGATAACAGCCAGGATACCAGGAACTCTTGCTTGTTCTTCCTCCCTCTTCGTACTTTATGAGTGAGTCTGAAGAGGCAGATGGGAACTTAACATCACGTTGACTGGATATAACGTTAACCGCTCCCTTCTTTCTGCACGTCACCGGGACAACAGACAGAATTATGTTCACATTCCTCAGAAGTGAGTAGAGAAACCTCTGAGCCGAGCTCGACACTTCTGCCCAGTCCTAACAACTTGCTAAAACTTGCCAAGTCAGTCAAGTCCTTAAGAGATAGGAGCAGAGTTCGAACTCTGCCTTTCAAATGTGGCTGGTTTAAGAATCCAGCTGTAAAATTACGTTTACTTATTGGAAGCAAATCCTTTGAACCATTACGTTGGATAAATTATTATATTCTTCACTGTGTCATTAGCTATGTCGAATAAGCAGATCTTGATTTATAATTGTCATCCCAAAACAGTACAAAGACTATAATTTTGAGTTATAAAGGTTTGCACATCATATCCAAATTAGGTTATACTATAGGCAGATTTGAAAAGGGATCACAGCGTCTGCCTGCTTATGTATGGAGTACAAATGGATTAGAAAGATTTGCACTCGTTCCCATTTCTCAGGGCTTTTGATTTAAATGGATTTTGTCAGGCACTCCTCCATTCATCCAACCCAGAGCAAGATTCAAATATCATCATCACATTTCCTCCCATCTATTTTTATGCCATCGGCTGATTTAAGATCATAAGACATAGGCGCAGAAGTAGGCCACTCAGCCCATCGAGTCTGATCCACCGTTCGATCTTGGCTGATTCACAGCAGCATCAGAATTAGGTTTGTTATCATCGACCTAGGGGACATGAAATTCACTGTCTTGCGGCAGTGGTACAGCACAAGACATAAAAATTACTGGTTGGGTTGAGCTGTTCTCCAGTCTCGGCTAAACGTTTCATCACCATACAAGGAGACATCATCAGTGCGATAGTCATTGTGGTGTGTCCTCTGAAGGCTTGGCCTGTATATACTTGTCATTCAGCTGATTGGACGTCATTTCAGAAACTCAGCTGTGGTGTAGGGAGGAAATCTCGTCGCTGATTGGCTGTGTGGCGAACTTTGTGCATTGTGGTTTGGAATTTTGCCCTTTTTGGCTCCTAAGTAGGATCCAGGTTTTTTTTGTTTAGAGAATTGCTCATGGAAAACCACGCTTATAGGAATTCCCTTGCACACTGCATGTATGCTTGCACCGTGACTTTCACTGACATCCATTTGAACTTGTGCCCCTCTCGACCTTCATGGGTAGGGACTAGGGAGAGGGGATCATGTCTCTTCACAGTCAGTTGAGGTTCGTGGATCCTTGTGGAATGTTTCTTCCCAGTTTGGAAGACGTGATACTTGCTGCAGTCCTCGCACTGGATTTCATAGATCACAGTGATCTTGTCTAAGAGCTTGGTTCGTTCTTCTAGTTTGCAAAGTACTCTCTTCAATGTTGCTGTTGGCTTGTGCGCGACTGAAATTCCAATCAGCTGATATAAAGGATTTGGAGGACACACCGCACCGATAGTGTCTCCCCGTATGGTGACAGAACATTTGTAAACAAATTGCCAAGGGAGAACACTCAACCCAAGCATCAACCACCCGAGCTACATACTTTCTGAATTATTTCCAATAAAAGTTACTGTTAATTACAAAGCAAATAAATAGCGCATATAATGCGTTGTTCTGCTGAATATTCTGTATGAGCTATGTTGGCACTGGAATGTATAATGACACTTGTGGGCTGCCTCCAGCTCACCCTTGGGTGTGTGGGTTGTTAGCTCAAATGACACATTTTACTGTATGTTCCAACATCCCCATGATAAACCAAGTTGTGGGCTGCCCCCAACACTCCCTTGGGGGTGAAGGTAGTTCACTCAAATGACACATTAGTTCCAATGCCACATGATAAACCAACTTGGAATCCTGAATCTTGAAAAGAGAAGTAGTGAGACAGTGTTCACGTGTTCCTGGACCTTCCAGAAATCAGATGGCGGTGGAGAAGAAGCTATTCTTAAAACGTTGGTTGCTTGTCTTCAGGCTCCTGTACCTCCCTTCTGATGGTAGCAATGAGAAGAGAGCATGTCCCAGATAATTATTTATAAATGTCAGTCTTTTTTAGCTCTTTTAATGCACTGAGGCAGGTATCCGGAGGCTTTGCTCATTACAGCCGGGGACTTTAATCAGGCCAACCTCAGAAAGGCGCTGCCAAAGTTATACCAACATGTCTCCTGCCCCACTAGGAGCCCGAATATACTTGACCACTGCTACACAGCAGTCAAGGATGCCTACCGTTCCATCCCATGACCTCACTTCAGAAAATTGGACCATCAGGCCGTACTCCTCCTCCCGGCTTACAAACAGAAACTGAAGCGGGAGGGCACGGTGTCAAAAGTAGTGTCGCGTTAGACGGAGGAAACGGATGAGGGTCCTCTGTGACTGCTTTGAATCGGTGGACTAGTTAGTATTCAAGGACTCGGCAGCTAACCTTGATGAGTATGCCTCAGCTGTCATGGACTTTATTTGGAAATGCATGGAGGACTGTGTATCTCGCAAGACGATCCGGGTATTCCCTAACCGGAAACCTTGGATGAACTATGAGGTTAAGTCCCTTTTGAAAGCTAGAGCTGCGGCTTTTAGGTCCGGGGATACCAGTTGATACACAGAATCCAGGCATGAACTCCGGAAAGCCATTAAAGGCGCCAAGAGGCAACATCAAGCCAAGTTGGAAGCCCAGGCTAACCAGAGGGATGCCAGTAGACTATGGCAGGGTCTAAGTGAGATCACTGGGCGCAAAGAAAAGGCTGCGAATATCAATAGCTGTGGCGCTTCTGTTCCTGAGGAACTTAACATATTCTACGCAAGATTCGAACAGAAGAGGAGCATCCCGCCCCCTCCGGATGAACCAGACCTGGTGGCATCAAGATTCATTGTCACCGAGGAGGATGTTAGAAGGGCCTACCTGAAGATAAATCCAAGGAAGGCAACGGGCCCAGATGGCATCCCGGGACAGGTTCTTCGGGCCTGTGCAAGCGAGCTAGCTGGAGTGTTTGCTGACATCTTCAACTGCTCCTTGCTTCAGTCTAAGATCCTCTCGCATTTTAAGAAGGCAACGATAATCTCGGTGCCGAAGAAGAGCAAGGTGGCATGCCTGAATGACTATCGACCTGTGGCTCTGACATCAATTGCTATGAAGTGCTTCGAGAGATTGGTTATGGCACACATCAACCACAGCCTACCAGTCAACCTCGACACTTCGCAATTCGCCTACTGGAGCAACAGGTCATCGGCAGATGCCATCTCTCTGGCCCTACATTCCTCCTTAGAACGCCTGGAGAATAAAGACGCATATGTAAGGTTCCTTTTCATTGACTACAGCTCTGCCTTTAATACCATCATTCCAAATAAACTGATTCCTAAGCTCCGGAACCTGGGCCTTAGCACTCAGATCTGCAGCTGGATCTTCAACTTATTCACAGTCAGGACCCAGGCTGTAAAAATAGGGGACAAGCTCTCCTCTACGATCACTCTGAGCACTGGTGCCCCACAAGGCTGTGTAGTCAGCCCCCTGCTGTACTCACTGTACACCCATGATTGTGTAGCCAAGTTTCCATCAAACTCAATATACAAGTTTGCTGATTGTAGGCCGTATCTCGGGTAACGATGAGTTTGAGTACAGAGAGGAAATTAAGAACCTGGTGGCATGATGCGAAGACAATAACCTATCCCTCAATGTCAGCAAGACAAAGGAATTGGTTGTTGACTTCAGAAGGAGTAGCGGACCACACGACCCAATTTACATCGGTGGTGTGCAAGTGGAACAGGTCAAAAGCTTTAAGTTCCTCGGGGTCAATATCACAAGTGACCTGACTTGGTCCAACCAAGCAGAGTCCACTGCCAAGAAGGCCCACCAGCACCTTTACTTCCTGAGAAAACTAAAGAAATTTGGCCTGTCCCCTAAAACCCTCACTAATTTTTATAGATGCACCGTAGAAAGCATTCTTCTAGGGTGCATCACAACCTGGTATGGAAGTTGTCCTGTCCAAGACCGGAAGAAGCTGCAGAAGATCGTGAACACGGCCCAGCACATCACACAAACCAATCCTCCGTCCATGGACTCACTTTACACTGCACGCTGTCAGAGCAGTGCTGCCAGGATAATCAAGGACACGACCCACCCAGCCAACACACTTTTCGTCCCTCTTCCCTCGGGGAGAAGGCTCAGGAGCTTGAAGACTCATATGGCCAGATTTGGGAACAGCTTCTTTCCAACTGTGATAAGACTGCTGAATGGATCCTGACCCGGATCTGGACCGTACCCTCCAAGTATCCGGACCTGCCTCTCGGTTTTTTTTTCACTACCTTACTTTCCCTTTTCTATTTTCTATTTATGATTTATAATTTAAATTTGTAATATTTACTATTGATTTGTAATCCAGGGAGCGGGAAGCGCAGAATCAAATATCGCTGTGATGATTGTACGTCCTAGTATCAATTGTTTGGCGACAATAAAGCATAAAGTATAAAGTACTTCAAAACATAAAGTTACTATAAAATTGAAAAATAAATAGTTCCAGAAGTAGAAATAATAATGTAGTGCTTATGGGTTCACGGACCATTCAGAAATCTGATGTGTTATGATTTGTAATTCCAAAACTAATTGAAAGGAAAACACAGGGGCCAGGATACACGTCTACTTACTTTTCTTTAGTGAAGTGCTCACATATGACGTGGTGGCATGATGTCGTATGCCATTCACATACTTTTACATATAACCTGTATGAATTAAGGAAACAACAAAGAATGTTTAATCGGACAAGATATTTACAATGTTACTCAAGTATTACTTAAATATTAAACACAAAACATGATGGTGGAGAGGAAGAAACTGTTTCTGAATCATTGAGTGTGTGTCCTACGATTAGCTGATGACTGAGCGAATGATTTTCTGGATGTTGTAGTTCTAGGGTGCATGGTAGGCAGGGCGCCTGTCAGAAAGTTTGATTCTGTTTTCTCCAAGTAAGGTTGGCTTAAAGTTACTGACCCCTGGGAACAGATTGTAGAGATGCCGTTTCTCCACACCCTCTGCTGTCTACAATGGGAAAGAATGCAATCACAATCCCTTTTTGAATTAATTCTGAAGTTTCACAAAGGACTGAGTGGGATTTCCTTCCCTTCTGGTAATAGCGTGGGTTCTGCCCGCCTCAGGACTGATACAAGTGGGCAGGATACGTGCAATCTGTCAGCTGGGACAGAGAGGAGAGTGTGTTCACTTCCAGCTTCTAGTTTTAAACTGTGCAATTGAGATTAACCATTTCAGCTGGTCTTTGTTGGATTGCACTGTGTAGTGAGCTGGCTGACACTTGGGTGGCACGGTGATACAAATGCTATCTCACATCCCGGGTTTAATCCTAACCCCCAGTACTGTGTGTGTGGGCATATGTGTGTGAGTGTGTATGCGTGTGTGAGTGTGTGTGCATGCGTGAGTGTGTATGTGTGTGTGAGTGTGTGAATGTGTGTCTGAGTGTGAGGGCATGTGTGAGTGTGTGAATGTGTGAGTGTGTGTGAGTGTGTGTGTATGTGTGAGTGTAAATGTGTGTGTGTGTACATGTGTGTGTATGTGTGAGTGTGAATGCGTGTGTGAGTGTGTAGGTATGTGCATGTATGTTTGCCTCTGTGTGTGTGTGTGTGTGTGTGCATGTTTGTGTGTGTGTGCACATGTGTGTGTTTGCCTCTGTGTGTGTGTGAGTGTGTGTGTGTGTATGTGTGTGTGCGCGTGTGTGTGTGTGTGTACGCACGCACACATGTGGGGTCTGTATGTTCTCTGTACTCCCCACATCCCATAACTGTGCAGGTTGATGGTTTAGTTGGCCACTGGAACTCTGTGGGTGAGTGGTTACAGTGTGGAGGGTAATCTGGATTAGAACATAGACCAGTTCAGTCCAGTGTGGGCCCTTTGTCCCACTATGAGTGTAAAACTGGGGGCTCGATGATCATTGTAGTCTCGGTGAGGTACAGGGCATGGTAGTGTAGCAGTTAGTGTAATGCTTTACGGCACCAGCTGTAAGATTGAGCTTCAATTCCCACCGCTGCTGTCTGTAAGGAGTTCGCACATTCTCCCTGTGCGTGGATACCTTCCACGTGCCCTGGTCTGCTCCCACCGTCCAACCACGTGCGGGTTAGGGTTCGTATGTTGTGGACATGCTGTGTTGGTGCTGGAAGTGTGGTGACATTTGTGGGCTGCTCAGACACAGTCCTCAAACACAGTCCTCAGACACAGACCTCAAACACAGTCCTCAGACACAGACCTCAAACACAGTCCTCAAACACAGTCCTCAGCACAGTCCTCAAACACAGTCCTCAGCACAGTCCTCAGACTGTGCTGGTTGCTGACGCAAACAACACATTTCACTGTCTGTTTTGATGTACGCGTGACACATAAAGCTAATCTTGAAATATTTAGGTAGGATGAAGCGCTACTGAGTCTGTCTGACTGCAACTGTGGAAATTCCGAATGAAACTGAGTGGCCTGTGGTTTGATCCCTTGAACTGCTGAACCTCTGATGCAATCTACAGTGACAACAGCCCAGGCAATCTGAATGTTTTGTCAGAGAACAACTACACAGGCACTGCCCAGCTTTCGATTCATGCCTTGAGGATCTTTATTCCTGCGTGAGCCATGCATTGATGAGGAATAGGTATTTAACCAAGGGTCCACTTTGCCCTAACAGTAAAAGCTGCCTAAGAAGAAGATGCCACTGTGGGAAGAACCCTTCCCTAGCAAATCGTTACCTTTATGGTTTTACTAAGTTACTTATGATGATATTTTGATTTAGTGTTGCATGTGATAGATGTTTGTGTCTGGAGAAATGTGCTTTTGTTTGGTTGTATACGTGTATGGGGCGTATGAGATGTCCAGGGAGGGGTAGCATCTCTGGTGAAGGGGCTTGTCGTGTCCATTCTGGGGCAGCTCACTCACCTTTGGTCCTTACCGGACACTCAGCTCTCTCCTGTGTCTCCAAGTAGACTTTCGCATGCGACAGCGGCCACAGCCCAGCACATCGCTCCGACGGGCGGGCTAAACCAGGTGAGGGTAGCTGGTGGGCCTCGTACCCCGGTGAGACAGGGACATGCCTTGCCCGAGCATGCACAGCCAGCTCTGGTGGTCTGTGCAGATGAGATCTACAGTGAGATCCAATGGCCAGGAAGATGGATCTGCAATGCTCCATGCAGAGGGAAGGGCATGACAAGGCATAGGTGGTCATCCACTGCAACCAAGGAAGACCCCAGTTTGAGATGCTTGTTTACGCACTGGACCTGGACCTCTGACATCGGGAGAGTGGAACTGCCCCAGTGCAATGGTTTTTCCACCTTAAAAACTCTCCCGCACCGCACAGACCTACGGTCAGATGACAACAAACTTGATCTTCATCTTCACCGGTCACAACAGAAAGTGCCAGAAATAGTCAATGGGCTGGCCAACATCAGCAGCTAGAGAAGAAGAGGTAACATTTCACCTCTCACCACGGATACTGGCAGTCATGTTGAAAATGTCTAGTATTTTCTCTTGTTATTTCTTTCTTTCTTTTGTTCCTAACGGTAGATTGTAAACACAAGAGGCTCTGCAGATACCGGAAATCTTGAGAAACACACGCACACAAGGTCCGGGAGGAACTCAGCAGGTCAGGTAGAGTCCATGGACCTTTTGTCAGGAATTGGTCAATCAGCATATTCTTGTCACACGTACCGAGGTGCAGTGGAAAGTTTGTTTTGCCCACTGTTGGTACAGAACAATCGTGTACTGAGGTAGTTTGGGTGGCAGGGTGGAGGCACATCTCTGCAAAGGAGGGATGAAGCATCCTTCCCTCCGCTGGTCTGCAGGTCACCCTCGGGCAAGGGGTAACACCTGCTTAGCCCCCCGGTCAAGATCTCGTGAGGCCATGGGAGCAGGTGGTGAATGGTCGTACGAGCAGCCGGTGCAGATCACAAGTCCTGGTTATGTGACCACTGACACCAGGCAGACAATCTCTGAAGAGTATTGATAATGGCTGGGCTCACCCGTCTTGTAAAGACACTGCCCAGAAGAAGTCCTGCTGAAGGGTCTCGGCCCAAAATGTCAACTGTACTCTTTTCCATAAATGCTGCCTGGCCTGCTGAGTTACTCTAGCATTTTCTCTGTGTGTGAGTCAACATAACGTCCCATCTCCTGTACCCAGTACTTGGATTTATGAAGGCCAATGTACCAAAAGCTCTCCTTACCATCTGATCTACTTGTGACGCACACAGAATGCTGGAGGATCTCAGCAGTCAGGCTGCATCTATGGAATTGAGTACAGTCGACGTTTCGGGCCAAGACCCTTCATTAGGACTGAGTCCTGAAATGGCCCAAAACGTCGACTGTTTACTCTTTTCCATAGATGCGGCCTGGCCTGTTGAGTTCCTCCAGCATGTTGTGTGCGTTGCTCGGATCTCCAGCATCTGCAGACTTTCTCTTGTTTGTCCAGAAGAAGGCAATGGCAAACCATTTCTGTCGAAAAATTTGCCAAGTACACTCATAGGCGGGGAAGGACATGATCACCCACATCATACACTGTGGCACATAACGATGACGATGATGATTGAGAAAGTACAAGGACAAACAATAACAGAATGCCAAGTGGAGTGTTGCAGTTGTAGAGAAGGCAGACCACAGTGAGGTAGATTGTAGATCAACAGTCCATCTTATCAGGCTAGGGAGATGAACAACAGTCTTATATCACGGGGTGGAAAATTCGAACTTCAAAGTGAATTTATTATCAAATTATGTATATGTCACGTATTACTGTGGGATTCATTTTCCTGCGGGCATTCACATTAAAACAAAGAAATACAATGGAATCAGTGAAAAACTACTCACAAAGACTGACTGACAAACAATGTGCAAAAGGAGACATACTGCAAATACAGAAAACCTTATCCTTGAGCCTGATGGTACATGCTTTCAGAGTTTTGTATCTTCTTCCTGATGGGATGGGGAGAAGAGGGACTGTCCGGGATGGGTGGGGTCTTTGATTATGCTGGCTGCCTTACAGAGGCAGCGGGAAGTGTAGACGGAGTCTGTAGAGGGGAGGCTGTTTTCTGTGACGATGTTGAGTGCCGCTCATTCCCTACAAACTGAGATACACCTTTACATGTGTGGCCGTGCAGGAATGGTCAGAGATTGAACCAGAAGAAAAGAATGGAGACGCTGGAGATGGCAGGTGCTGGAATCTGGAACAACGAGCTAACCGCTGGAGAAACTCAGCCACTCGAGCAGCATCTGCAGAGGGAAACGGACGGCCGATGTGGTCGAGTCGGGGCCCTTCACCTGGACAATGCAGGTGCTGCCCGACCTGCTGAGTTTTTCCAGCTCTTTGTGTATTGCAAAAGGAGAGAATACTCTTGTATTTGCTAAGATTTTGGGCAGCGCCTGATGGCTAAGTTCATCTCCTTCCCAGTCATAGTCATACAATACTATAGCACAGAAGCAGGCTCTTTAGCCCATCTAGTCTGTGTTGATACCCCTCCCATGCATGCACCCATCCAAAATTTCTTTAAATGTTGAAATTGATCCCACATCTACAACTTCCACTGACAGCTCATTCCACACTCTCAACGCCATCTGAGTGAGGAAGTTCCCCTTTACGTTCCCCTTAAACGTTTCACTTTTCACCCTTAACCCATGATGTCTAGTTCTAGTCTCACCCCTATTATCATGGGGATATCCATTGTTAGCTGTAGCTCCAGCGTGTTAGTGTGGGGAGACCCATTGTCAACTGGCAGTAGCTCCAACTTGTTAGTGTAGGAATATCCATTGTTAGGTGGGAGAATCTCCAACTTGTTAGTGTGGGGATGACCATTGCTCAACTAATGATTCTTGACAGCTAGACCTCCGTGTGAATTGAACTAGTCCTTGAAGTGTAAGTTGTTATGGTATAACCTTCCTAAAGTGAGGGCACATCTAGATACTTAATCAGATCTATTTTTCACATGTGCATTGAAAAGTACTCTGAAATGAATTATTTATGTTAACAACCACATGCCCAATAGTGTGCTGGGGGCAGCCCGCGAGTGTCCCACACACTCTGTGTGATTTTTTTGTTTTGTTTTTGCACCATTCTCTGTAAACTCTAGAGACCGATGTGCATTAAAATCCCAGGAGATCAGCAGTTTCTGAGATACTCAAACCACCCCATCTGGCACCAACAACCATTCCACAGTCAAATTCACTTATATCACGTTTCTTTCCCATTCTGACCTTGGTTTGAATAACAACAGAACCTCTTGACCATGTCATCATGCTTTAATGCTTTGAGTTGCTGCCACATGGTTGGCTGGTTAGACATCTGCATTAATGATCAGGTAAACAGGTGGCCACTGGGTGTAAATCTTACTTTTATATTATATGTTATATCGGATAGGATTTGAAATCTTCTCTTATGAGAGGCTGCGGACAGCAGACTCAATATCGTCATACCTTTACTTTCTCACGGTGATTTTATTTACCCTCTCAGTTATAATTAACAACTCCAGAGATAAAAATAATTCACTCTCACTGAATTTATACCGTCACGAGGAAGGGATGGTGGGCTCAGGTGATTGATATTGATCAAAGTAAGTAAATTTGCAGCCAATCCCCTGAATAAGTATTTAAAGTGTCCATTTCCGGTCACTCTGGCCACTACATGTCTCCTGCTTTACACGGAGCGACATTATAGACCACCAGTGGGCGGCCCTAACACCTCTCTCTGCCTCCCACTGGTGGAAAATGTGAGTAAGGCCCATCTCAGGCACAGTAACTCATGGAAAAAGGCTGTTAGAAGGTTGTATCCCACTGTAGAATACCCAGGTGGGAAGGTATGAACTCACTCTGGGAGAACGGTACTCAGCCATGTCCTCGATTGAGGGGAGGATTGTGCCTGACTGATTCTACAACCCTCTTCAGCCTCTTTCCACCCTGAGCATTGGACCCTCCAGACCAGACAGTGTTGCGACCAGTCAAGATCAAGATCAAGATTCATGGTTTTTTACCACCTATGTCGAAACGTGGCCAACACAGTCTGAGGGTGTGCTGGGAGCAGCCACCGCCACACATTCCAGCGTTAACATAGCACGGCCGCAATGATCGGCAGAACAACACACAACACAAAGGGCAACAAAAAAAAATCAACAACAACACGTAAACATGAGGAAGTCTGCAGATGCTGGAAATTCAAATCAACACACACAAAATGTTGGAGGAACTCAGCAGGTCAGGCAGCGTCTATGGAAATGAATAAACAGTTGACATTTCAGGCTGAGAACCTTCATCAGGACTGGAAAGGAAGGGGGAAGATGTGCCCTTTGCCTCCCACCCAACCATGCACCTACAGAGACGTCTAACCCCAAGACAGACTGTCTTGTTCAGCCTACTGTCTCCAGCAGACTCAGACACACTGACATCGGGCCTTTGACTACCCCAGGGGACTCGCAGATGCTTGCAGATCCAGGGCTCCAGCCAATGGGCCTCAACTCGGATTTGGGTCAAATCGGGCCTCGATCCTCAGCCTTGACGTCAGGACCCACTGATGACCGAATGGCCAACCTCGAACTCCGGACTCTCGTACGACAGGACCCTAAACACTAGAGTTACAATAGTTCTGGTTCCAAACCAGTTTATTCTGGGAAGGTCATAGTGCAACACACCGCATGAACTGTGCTAGCCTTGTATTGCTGTTTTAGTTCCCAATGATCCAGCTGCACTCTAGCCTCTGTTATCCACTACAGCAGCCGTCACGGTCTGAATGCACCACCGTACTGTATCCCCTGTGAGCTGACGGTCATCCAATACTTGTCCGAATACACACTCTGCAATAAACCTGTGTATACGTTACGTTGTGTGTATTGCAGGCAGCACGGTAGCGTAGCACTTAGCATAATGCTATTACACTGCCAGTGATCCGGCTTCAATTCTGTCTCTGTCCGTGAGGAGTTTGTATGCTCTCCCTGTGACCACATGGTTTCCTCCTACATCCCACAGGTGTACAGGTTTGCAGGTCAATTAGGCAACACAGGCTCATTGGTTGGAAGGTGTGGAGTATTTAATATTGCAGTAATATTTGAGTAATCTTGTAAATATGCTGTTAGATTAAACGTTCTTGTTTATTTAAATAATTCACTACCGGTTCATCATTATCATCATTATGTGCCGTATCATATGACATGGGTGCCCATGATTGCCCTTGGCAAATTTTTCTGCAGAAGTGGTTTTCCATCGCCTTCTTCTGGGCAGTGTCTTTACAGGATGGGTGACCCCAGTTATTATCAATACTCTTCAGAGATTGTCTGCCTGGTGTCAGTGGTCACATAACCAGGACTTGTGATCTGCACCAACTGCTCATACGACCATCCACCACCCGCTCCCATGGCTTCATGTGACCCTGATCGGGGGGCTAAGCAGGTGCTGCACCTCGCCCGAGGGTGGGCTGCAGGCTAGCGGAGGGAAGGAAACTCAGAACAGGTGCTGAGAATGGAAGGCACCGCTGCCTCCAGCTGACCGATGTCCAAGCCGCTGTTGAACTTCTGCTGGGTCCATTTATGACGGGGTCCTCCGGTCACAGTGTGTGCTGACAGACATCTGACCCAGGTGCAGGGGAATGACAGACTCCCACGCAGAGACTGAAATTCCAGCACAACTTCGGTCGCTTGACCGAGCGACACCAAGAGACAAGTCACTCTAGAAGCTTAAGGACCTTGTGATGAGTGTTGATCAGGAGTCCACCTTAAATGATCACAGTAAGCGGAAAACCCGTGGCAGTCAAAATAAATTTGATAAGGTTCAACAACTCTGGCTAAGAGAACAATAAACAAATAGAAGTGTACGTGCTTGCAGGGCTCATGTGACTGTGACATGTGTTAATAAGTTGGAGGAATGGAGGTTGGTGTAATACTGGGTGGGGAGATAAGGCAATAGACAGTAGGTGCAGGAGTAGGCCATTTGGCCCTTTGAGCCAGCACTGCCATTCACTGTGATCATGGCTGATCATCCACAATCAGTACCCTGTTCTTGCTTTCTCCCCATATCCCTTGACTCCGCTATCTTTAAGAGCTCTGTCTAACTGATAGAGTGGGAGGAACGGTTGGATTACTGTCATTGGGTTTCTGAGGAAGCCTTAAGCTCGTCGCCTTCTTCTTCACAGGGATCCAACCCTCTCTTGGTTCCCCTCACTCTTTCACAGCCCTGACTCTATAACCTAGAGAGAGCTGCAGCACTTGGTCCTGCTTCTTGTCATTTGAGACTCGAGGGATTGCGGATGCTTGGAATTTGGAGCATAACACAAAAAGACTGGAGGAACTCAGTGGGTCAGGCAGCGTTGGTGGAGAGAAATGGATGGTCAACGTCTCTGTCTGAGACTATCCAGATGAAGGATCCCAACATCGATCCTTCATGGAAGGATTCCATGGAATTACAGGGAAGTTACTCGCATGGGTGGAGAATTGGCTGGTCAGCAGAAAACAGAGTGGGAATAAAGGGATCCTATTCTGAGGAAAGACATACTTGCCATAGAGGGAGTACAAAGAAGGTTCACCAGATTGATTCCTGGGATGGCAGGACTTTCATATGATGAAAGACTGGATCGACTAGGGTTATACTCGTTGGAATTTAGAAGATTGAGGGGGGATCTTATTGAAACATATAAAATCCTAAAGGGATTGGACAGGCTAGATGCAGGAAGATTGTTTCCGATGTTGGGGAAGTCCAGAACGAGGGGTCACAGTTTGAGGATAAAGGGGAAGCCTTTTAGGACCGAGATTTGGAAAAACTTCTTCACACAGAGAGTGGTGAATCTGTGGAATTCTCTGCCACAGGAAACAGTTGAGGCCAGTTCATTGCCTATATTTAAGAGGGAGTTAGATATGGCCCTTGTGGCTAAAGGGATCAGGGGGTATGGGGCGGAAGCTGTTACAGGGTTCTGAGTTGGATGATCAGCCATGATCATACTGAATGGCGGTGCAGGCTGGAAGGGCCGAATGGCCTACTCTTGCACCTATTTTCTATGTTTCTATCTTTCTATTCTGGCTGGCTGCCGGTTACCATTGGAGTTCCACTGGGGTCGGTGTTGGGACCGCTGACTCTTACCATGTATGTCAATGATTTGGACTTGTGGATTTGTGCCTAAATTTGCCGATGGTACAAAGATAGGTGGAGGAGTGGGTAGTGTTGAGGAAACAGAGAGCCTGCAGAGAGACTTAGATAGTTTAGAGGAATGGGCAAAGAAGTGGCAAATGAAATACAATGTTGGAAAATGTATGGTCATACACTTTGGTGGAAGAAATAAACGGGCGGACTATTATTTAGATGGGGAGAGAATTCAAAATGCAGAGATGCAAAGGCACTTGGGAGTCCTTGTGCAAGATACCTTAAACGTTAACCTCCAGGTTGAGTCAGTTGTGAAGAAGGCAAATGTAATGTTGGCATTCATTTCTAGAAGTATAGAATATAAGAGCAGGAATGTGATGTTGAGGCTCCATAAGGCACTCGTGAGACCACACTTGGAGTATTGTGTGCAGTTTTGGGCTCCTTATCTTAGAAAGGATATACTGACATTGGTGAGGGTTCAGAGAAGATTCACGGGAACGATTCCAGGAATGAAAGGGTTACCATATGAGGAACGTCTAGCAGCTCTTGGGCTGTATTCCCTGGAGTCAGAAGAATGAGGGGGGGGAATCTCATAGAAACACTCTGAATGTTAAAAGGCCTGAACAGATTAGATATGGCAAAGTTATTTCCCATGGTAGGGGATTCTAGGACAAGAGGACACGACTTCAGGATTGAAGGATGTCCTTTTAGGACAGAGATGTGGAGAAATTACTTTAGTCAGAGGGTGGTAAATCTGTGGAATTTGTTGCCATGAGGAGCTGTGGAGGCCTAGTCATTGGGTGTATTTAAGGCAGAGATAGATAGGTTCTTGATTAGCCAGGGCATCAAAGGGTACGGGGAGAAAACGGGAGTGGGGATGACTGGAAGAATTGGATCAGCCCACGACTGAATGGCGGAGTAGACTCGATGGGCCGAATGGCCTATTTCTGCCCCTATATCTTATGGTTTTATGGGCTTATGAAATGCTGCCCAGAGGAAGGCAATGGCAAACCACTTCTGCAGAAAAATTTGCCAAGAACAATCATAGACATTGATGGACCATGACCATCCACGTCATGTGACAGAGCATGTAATGGATGATGATGATGATAATGATGTCTTATGGTCTTATGGATGGACTGTGTGGGAATGTTCTCCCACATTCTGACAGGCACTTGGGGAAAGTAGCCACATAGAGAAGGAATGGGTGGTAACAGGATCCCAGAGAGTGTTAATGCTTTTGGGGGTGCATTCTGAGTACGGCCAGTGTTCTTGCATGTTGCTTGTCATTTGTCCCTCAGTCTAAGTCAAGTGATCTATCTGGTCTCCAAGCTATGGAAAGTCAACTCTCATCAAAACATTGGTGAGCAAGCAAGTGTGGGGTGTGCAGTACACATTCCCTTGGGATGTTTCATCCTTTATTTATTAGTGGATTTATGTAAATATTAGGCAACTTGGGGAAATTAACAATGAGTTAGCATCGTGCCTCTCCCATACAGGTCATGAGCATGGCCTTGCCTCTCTGAGAGGAATGCAGAAGTTCTGGTGTAGTGTCAGATGACTGATGCCCTGACACCTTCCCGATTTCAAGCACCTTGCTCCTGCTCCCACACCCTTCTCCATAACCAGACATATCCTCTGATCACACACATCAAAGTTGCTGGTGAACGCAGCAGGCCAGGCAGCATCTCTAGGAAGAGCTACAGTTGATGTTTCGGGCTGAGACCCTTCGTCAAAGGGTCTCGGCCTGAAACGTCGACTGTACCTCTTCCTAGAGATGCTGCCTGGCCTGCTGCGTCCACCAGCAAGTTGATGTGTGTGGCTTGAATTTCCAGCATCTGCAGAATTCCTCGTGTTTACATATCCTCTGATCACTTCTCTCTTCCCTTGTAGACATTCTCCCACATCGCTTCTGGTCACCTATGTACAGGAAACTTGCGGAAAGCATGCAGAAAAAAGTTACAAAGTTGTTTGCTGGGCCTGAGTTATAGGGAAAGGCATAGACTCAGTACCTCTGATGCCTCCTGTACCTAATAAAGTGGCCACTGAGTGTGTGTCCGTGATCTTCTGCTGCTGTAGCCCCTCCACTTCAAGGTTCGGCGTGTTGTGTGTTCAGAGATACTCTCCTGCACATCTCTGTTGTAACACATGGTTATTTGAGTTACTGTCAGCCATTCTCCTCTGACCTCTCGCATTAACAAGGTGTTTTTGTCAACTGAACTGCCGGACACTGGAAATTTTTTTGTTTCTCACACCATTCTCTGTAAACTCTACAGACTGCTGTGCGTTAAGATCCCCTGGAGGTCAGCAGGCTCTGAGATACTCAAACCACCCCGTCTGGCACCGACAATCATTCCACAGGTCAATGTCACTTAGATCCCATTTCTTCCACATTCTGATGTTTGGTCTGAACAACAACTGAACCTCTTGACCATGTCTGCATGCTTTTATGCATTGAGTTGTTGGCACATGACTGGCTGATTATATACTTGCATTAAGGAGCAGGTGTACCTAATAAAGTGGCCACTGAGTGTATGTGCTTCGATAATAAATTTACTTTGACTTTGATTAATTGAAAAGGTTGATTCTTAGTTACCAAATAATTAGGACTGCTCTGGGTCTATTTCTGACTACACTGAACCACTTCCAAGGTACAATGAAAACCATAAGTCCGCTGATCCTGAGCATAAGGGCGGGAGTTCCATCTTTGGGGCTCCTGCTTCCTTCCCGTCCAGTTCTGATGAAGGGTCCGAGCCTCGAGCGTCGACTGTTTATTTCCCCTTCATCTTGTGCATGGTTGCTCACCAGTTCCAGCATCTGCAGAACCTCTTGTGATTCTGAGAGTCCCGTCAATCCACATTCTGACAGTGTGCTGTGGCTTGCTGTGGGCGGGTGTGAGCGAGGGTGTGTGAACACACGTCATAGACACTGTGTACCTAGCTCAAGTTCAGTTCCTCCCAGTGACGTGATCAGCCTCTCCTCCAGCGGCAGGACTGACATCAGTTCATCAGCCTGCCTGTGTTGTGACTTCCTCTGCTCAGAACTAGGAGACGTTGCCGCCTCCTCGTGTGTCTGAGGCTGTTTCGCCCCGATGGCCTATCTTGTTAGCGGTTGACCAAGAGACCCTCAGTGATGCACAGTGATCTGTGTCACATCCTCCAACGCACAGCTAACCTCCCCTGCACAAATACCAAAATAACACCCTGCAGCTGCAGGAAATCTCTTAAAAACAGACTACCTTTATCTGATCACGAACAAGAGAAGATCTGTAGATGCTGCAAATCCGAGCAACACATACAAAATGCTGGAGGATCTCAGCGGGCCAGACAGCATCTATAGAAAAGTGTACGGTCGACATTTCGGGCCGGGACCCTTCGGCAGGACTGAGAAAGGATGTGCTGACACTGGAGAGGGTTCAAAGGAGGCTCACTAAAATGATTCTGGGATTCAAAGGCTTATCATATGAGGAACGTTTGACGGCTCTGGGCCTGTACTCACTGGAATTCAGACTGAGGAGGGAAATTCATCGAAACCTATCGAATGTTGAAGGGCCTCGATAGAGTAGATGTGGAGAGGATGTTTCCGATGGTGGGGAGTCTAAGACCAGAGGACACAGCCTCAGAATAGAAGGATGTCCACCTAGAATGGAGATGAGGAGGAATGTCTTTAGTCAGAGAGTGGTGAATCTGTGGAATTTGTTGCCACAGGCAGCTGTGGAGGCCAAGTCATTGGGTAAATTTAAGGCAGAGGTTGACAGATTCTTGATTGGTCAGGGCATAAAGGGATACTGGGAGAAGGCAGGAGATTGGGGATGAGAGGTAAAATGGATCAGCCATGATGAAATGGCAAAGCAGACTCGATGGGTCACGCCGAATTTATCTGCCACCATGTACTTCTTCCTCTCCTTCTTCCCACCTTCTTCTTCTAACTTTTCATCTTTTTTTCCCAGTCTTGATGACGGGTCTCGGCCCAGAACGGCGACTGTGTACTCTTTCCCAGAGATGCTGCCTGGCCTGCTGAGTTCCTCCAGCATTTTGAGTGTGTTGCTCTGGATTTCCAGCACCTACAGACGTTCTCCTATGTCTTATGGTTTATTTGTCACAGTGAAATGTGTCAAGGATTGTTCTGGTGCCAATGTTTATTTATTTATGGAGACACTGGCCCTTCCGACACTTTGAGCTGTGAGGTCCGGCAATCCCCCAACTTAACCCTAGCTTAGTCACGGGATAATTTCCAATGACAAGTTAACCTATCGACCTGCGGGAGGAAACCAGAGCACCCGGGGGAAACCCTTGCGGTCACGGGGAGAACGTACAGATTCCTTACAGGCAGCACCGGGAATTGAACCCAGGTCATCAGTACTGTGAAGCGTTGTGCTAACCACTACGCTACCGTGCCGCCCTATAGTACGCCCACAGCTCGCTAACCCTAACTGTACGTCTTTGGAATGTGGGAGGAAACCAGAGCACCTGGAGGAAACCCACATGGTCACAGAGTAAACATACAAACTCCTCACAGACAGTGGGTTGGGGGGCGGGAATTGAACCCCAATCAGTGATTGCTGGTGCTTTAATAGTGTGAGGAGTTTGTATGACAGGCGAATGACGTAATTCTACTTCAATGTCTCATTTACCAATTTTTGTTGGGATTCAGGTCTCAGAGGTACGGTTTGGTGTTGGTGCGCAAGTTCAGGACTTGGGGTGCATATTCCCAAAAGCCTGTGGCGGCTTCCTGCTCAAGTTGTCACATACCAATGTTAACAGCAGGTGGTTCAGTTCTGGATTGAGCACTGCAAAGTCAACAGACCATAAAACATAGGAGCAATTGGTCAGTTATGTGCCGCGTTGTATGAAGTGGGCGGTCATGGTCTTCCATCTGAGAATGTGTATGATTAGGAACAGGATTCAACAGGGTCTTTTAAGAGCCTCTTAGATAGGTACATAGAACTGAGAAAAATAGAGGGCTATGCGCTAGGGAAATTCTAGGCGGTCTCTAGAGTAGGTTACATGGTCGGCACAACATTGTGGGCGCAAAGGGCCTGTAATGTGCTGTAGATTTCTATGTTCTATGTTCATAATTAGGGCATTTGGCCCGTCAAGTCTGCTCTGCCATTCCATCATGGCTAATTTATTTTTCCTCTTAACCCCATTCTCCTGCCTTCTCCCTGTAACACTTGATACCCTTACTAATCAAGAACCTATCAACCTCGGCTTTAAATATACCCAATGACTTGTCTTAGGATGACTCTGGGAATGAAGGGGTTAACATATGAGGAGAGTTTGGCCGCTTGGGGCCTGTACTCACTGGAATTTAGAAGAATGCGAGGAGATCTCATTGAAACCTCCCAAAAGTTGGAAGGACTAGATAGGGTGGATGTGGAGAGGATGTTTCCTATGGTGGGGGTATCCAGAACTAGAGGGCACAGCTTCAAAACTGAGGGGCAACCCTTTAGAACAGAGGTAAGGAGGATTTTTTTTCAGTGAATTTGTGAATGCTGTGCCACAGACTGCAGTGGAAGCCAAGCCCAAGGGTATATTTAGGGCAGAAGTTGATCTTTTCCTGATCAGTCAGGGCATCAAAGGATATGGTGAGAAGGCAGGTGAATGGGATTGAGTGGGATCTGGGATCAGCCATGATGAAATGGTGGAGCAGATTTGATGGGCTGAATGGCCTAATTCTGCTCCTATGTCTTCTGCCGCTGTCTATAAGGAGTTTGCATGCTCTGTGCCTTGTCGCACTTGCACATTTGATAGGGCTGCAGAGTAGAGTAGCGTAAGGCTTTACAGCAGCAGGGCTCGGAGTTCGGTACCCACCGCTGTCAGTCAGGAATTTCCATTTTCTCCTTGTGGCCATGTTGGTTTCCTCCAGGTGCTCCAGTTTCCTCTACGTTCTAAAGACGTACGGGATAGGATTAGTGAGTTGTGGGCACGCTTTGTTTGAAGTAGTGAGTGAGAGAGTGACATCTTGCAGGGAGGGAGCAGTTTTGTCTTGTCGGAGTGAGTCTTATTAGAACCAAAAAAAAGAAAGGAGAGTGGCCACTGTTGGAGTGGGGCAGTGTTAGAGTGGTCCAGCTTTGGCTCAACAGGCTTAGGTGAGAACAGGCTCAGGCAAACACAGATGCAGGCTCTAAGTAAGCTTCTAGTAAGTATTTTTTTTCCTGTTAGTACATAGCTAGTGCGCTGAGAATGGGTGCAGGGTTAGTGGTATGTTCCTTGTGTGAGATGTGGGAACCTTGAAAGATCTGCAGTCTCCCTGACAACCAAGTTGCAGCTCCACAGAGACCGTGTTAGGGAAATGGAGCTCTACCTCGATCGCCTTTGGATCTGGAAGTGATAGATAGGAGCTACAGGGAGGTTCCCCTAAGTTTCAGGAGACAGGTATCTGGGATGACTGTCAGGAGAGGGAATAGGCAGCCAGTGCGGAGTTCCCCTGGGGCTGTTCCCCTCTATAATAAGTACAAGTATGTTGCTTTGGATATTGTAGGTGGGGTGGGGGGGTAGGGAGAGAAACAATGTACCAGGGGAAGCTGCAGCAAATAGATCTCTGGCACTGAGTCTGGCTCTGTGGCTCAGAAGGGAAGGGGGAAGAAGAGGACTGCAATACTGTTAGGGGATTCCATAGTTAAGGGAGCAGACAGCAGGTTCTGTGATTGTGAACAAAGCACCTGGATGGTATTCCCAGGTACCAGGGTCAGGGATGTCCCGGACCAGGCCCACAGCATTCTAAAGGGGAAGGGTGAGCAGCCAGAAGTCTTGGTACATATCTGCACCAATGACATGAGAAGGAAGTGGGAGGAGGTCCTGAGAGAGAGAGAATATAGGGAGTCAGGTAGATATATGAACAGCAGGACCTCCAGGGTAGTAATCTCTAGATCGCAGCCTGTGCCACGTGCCAGTGATGGCAAAAACAGAATGATCTGGCAGGTGAATGCGTGGCTGAGGACTTGGTGCAAGGGGCAGGGGTTCTCATTTCTGGATCATTGGGATCTCTTCTTGGGAAGTTAAGACCTGTACTAAAAGGGCAGGTTGCATGTGAACCTGTGGTGGAGCAATATCGTTGCGGGCAGGTTTGCTGGAGCTGTTGGGGAGGATTTAAACTTATTTGGCGGGGCGGTGGGAACCAGAGGGTTAGGGCTGAGGATGGGGCAAGTATACAAGTAGATGCAGTGTGTAGTGAGACTACAAGGAAGGACAGGCAGATGATGGGGCAAAGTTGCAGTTAGTGGGCTGAGTTGAAGTGTAATGTGGGGGCAAATTGAAAAGGGTGATGGATAAAGGACTTAAAGGTGTTATATTTGAATGCGCACAGTATACGGAATAAGGTAGATGATTTTGTAGTGCAGTTAGATTGGTAGGTATAACACTGTGGATATCGCAGAGTCGTGGTTGAAAGAAGATCATTGTTGTGTACTGAAAAGACAGGCAGGTAGACAGAGGGGGTGGAGAGTCTCTGTTGGCAAAATATGAAATCAAATCATTAGAAAGGGGTTACATAGGATTGGAAAACGTAGAATCCTTGTGGGTAGAGTTAAGAAACCGCACGGGTAAAAATACCCTAATGGTAGTTATATACAGGCCTCTGAACAGTAGCCAGGATGTGGGCTACAAGTTACAATGGGAGATAGAAAATGCATGTCAAAAGAGCAATGTTGCAAAAGTAATGGGGGGAGGATATTTCAATATGCAGATGGATTGGGAAAATCAAGTTGGTGCTGGATCCCAAGGGATGGAATTTGTAGAATGCCTACAAGATAATTTTTTAGAGCAGCTTGAGGTTGAGCCCACTAGAGGAAAGACAATTCTGGATTTGGTGTTGTGCAATGAATCAAATTTGATCAGGGAGCTTCTTTTTTATTTTTGGCGTGTCACACCAGACAGTCAGCCATTCTTGTCTGGCGCGTGGTGTCAGGATTGGTCTCCTTTCGGATTAACCGGGTCACGATATGAACGTTCCTGACTCGACCCTTTTTTTTTTATGAGGGCGAGTGGCTAGCTCGACGCTCAACCCGGCACGGATGGAAAGTGTGCTCGGGGGGGGGGGTGGCCCAACTCGGATTCGAACTCGGGAGCCTTCGCTCCGAAGTCCGGCGCTGATGCCACTGTGCCACCAGCCGGCCATTAGGGAACTTAGAGTAAAGAAACCCTTCTAATATGAAAGAACTTACCCTGCAGTTTGAGAGTGAGTAAATACAGTCAGATGTACCAATATTACAGTGGAGTGAAGGGAATTACAGAGGCATGAGAGAGGAGCTGGCCAATAGGACACTCGCAGAGCAATAATGGCTGGAGTTTCTGCGGGCAATTCGGCAGGCACAGGACGGATACATCCCAAAGATGAAGAAGTATTCTATTGGGAGGATGAGGCAACTGTGGTAGACAAAGAGAAGTCAAAGACAGCATAAAAGGAAAAGAGAGAGCATGTGATAGAGCAAAAATCAGTAGGAAGGCAGATGACTGGGAAGCATTTAAAAACCCACAGAAAGCAGATAAAAAAAAGCCACAAGGAGAGAAAGGATGAAATATGAAGGTAAGCTAGCCAATAAAATCAAAGAAGATACCTAAGGTTTTTTCAGATGTATAAAGAGTAAAAGAGAAACAAGAGTGGACATTGCAGAAGGACATACAGATTAGAAGAATGGACCAACAAGTGGCAGGTGGAATACAATGTAGGGAATTGTATGGTCATGTACTTTGGTAGAAGGAATAAAGGTGTAGACTATTTTCTAAATGGGCAGAACTTTCAAAAACCAGAGGTGTAAAGGGACTTGGGAGTCCTCATGCAGGATTCACTAAAGGTTAACTTGCTGGTTGCGTTGGTTGGAAGGAAGGCAAATGCAATGTTAGAATTAATTTGAGGAGGATTAGAATATAAGAGCAAGGAGGTAGTGGTGAAGCTTTCTAAGGCTTTGGTCAGACTGCATCTAGAGTATTGTGAACAGCCTTGGGCCCTTTATCTAAGAAAGGATATGCTGGCATTGGGGAAGGTCCAGAGGAGGTTGACAAGAATGATTCTGGGAACGAAAGGGTTAACACACGAGGAGTGTTTGAGGGCTCTGGGCCTGTACTCGCTGGAGTTTAGAAGAATGAAGGAGGATCTCAGTGAAACCTATTGAAATATTGGAAGGTCTGGAAAGAGTGCATGTGGGGAGGATGTTTCCTGTAGTGGGGGAGTCTAGGACTAGATGGCACAGCCTCAGAATAGCTTCGTTCTTTAGTACAGAGGTGAGGAGGAATTTCTTTAGCCAGAGAGTGGTGAATCTGTGGAATTCATTGTCACAGGCAACTGTGGAGGCCAAGTCATGGAGTGTATTTAGAGTGGAGGCTGATAGGTTCTTGATTAGTAAGGGTGTCAAAAGTAACAGGGAGAAGACAGGAGAATGGGGTTCAGGGGGATGATAAATCAGCTATTATGGAATGGGGAATAGACTTGATGGGCCAAATGGCTTAATTCTGCCCCTCTGTCTTATGGTCTTATGTTGGCACCAGAAGTGTGGCGATACATGCGGGCTGTACTCACTACTATGTTGGTCATTAACACAAATGATGCACTTCACTGTACGTTTCGAGGTTTTGATATATGTGTAATAAAACAAATAAATCTTTATCTTAATCTTCATGACTACTTGAATCTGAATGGAAATCTTGGTTAGCATGGCCCAGATGGGCTGAATTGCCTGTTTCTGTGCTGTATGACTGTGACTCAGAACCTGTGTCACTTGCTGCTGTCTGTATGTGGACAGGACACTTCAGACCGGATATTGGTGTGGAGGCTGAGGACTGAGTTTGCCTCTGAGGATGGCTGACGGTGATGTGGTGGAAGCTTTAGAAATACCCACTCTGTGTCTGCCAAGCTCCAGACTCGAGCTTCATTCTCTGAATCAATTCTCATTTCCAAAGCAACTGAAAAATTCATCACTGCCTTCCCCTCTCGTCACTCTGTTGAATCATTCTCTATTTTCGCACCTGTTTATTCAGGCCTGATGATTAAATTTACACTTAGCCTGATGATTGAGCCCTAACTTCTCAAATGGAAGATTACTTGGGGGGCAGGGGAAGAAACATCCCTCATGCAGATACTAATGTGTGTGTACAAGTGTCTCAACACAGTAGTCAAACACACACACACACACACACACGCGCGCACACGTGCACACACACAGATCGACAGACACACACACACACACACACACACACGCGCGCACACGTGCACACACACAGATCGACAGACACACACACACAGATCGACAGACACACACACACACACACACACACACAGATCGACAGACAGATACACACACGCGCGCACACACAACAGATCGGCAGACAGACACACACAGATCGACAGACGCGCACACACACACACACACACACACACACACACAAGCACACACACACACAGATCGACAGATACACACACACAACAGATCGGCAGACAGACACACACACACACACACACACAGATCGACAGACAGACACACAAACACACACACAGATACACACACACACACACACACACACAGATCGACAGACAGACGCACACACACACACACACACACACACACACACAGATTGACAGACAGACAGACAGACACACACACACACACACACACACTCACACAGACCAACACACAGACAGACAGACACACACATATGCTCACACAGACTGACAGACACACACACTCACACAGACAGACACACATGCAAGCACACACAGACAGACACACATACACACACATACACTCACACACACTTACACAGACACTCACACAGACACACACTCACACACAGAGACACATACACACACACAAACACACTCAAACACGCACACATGCATGCAAGCCACACACACTTGTGTGCACGCAAAGACACACACAGACACTCGTATGGGTTGGGGTCAGTGAGTCGAGGGCATGCTGTGTTGGCACCAGAAGAATGGCAACACTTGCGGGCTGCCCCCGGCACATCCTCAGACCGTGTTGGTCAGATTCAAATTTATTATCACATGAACAAGAAACGTATGGTGAAATGCATCACTGGGGGGTGGGAGGAAGAGCGGAGCAGCCTGCAAGAGTCTCCACGCATTCTGGCACCAACACAGGGCACCACAATGGCGAAGCAGTTGGCGCGACACTATTACAGCTTGGGGCTTCGCGGTTCAAAGATTGGAAGTACATTTATTTTCAAAGTACATATGCAGTATACAACTCTGAGAATCATCGTCCCACAGACAGCCACAAACCAACAAAACACCATGGAACCCAAGAGAATCAAACACCCAACATGCAAAAAAAGGAACAAATCGCACAAACAGCATAAAAACAAGCGAATAACACACAGAATATTAAGGAGTATTAAGTTCTGTTCAGTTCAGAGTTCAACTTCGATGCCATCTGTAAGGAGTTTGTATGGTTCTCCCTGTGAACACATGGGTTTGCTCCAGTTTCCATCCACAGTCCAAAGACATGCTGGCTAGTAGGTTAATTGGTCTTTGTAAATTGTCGCGTGATTAGGCTAGGGTCAAGTAGGTGGGTTGTTGGGCTGCGTGGCCCATTGTTACGTGCCCTCCCACATCCACATGAAATGTTGTTGTAGGAAAGCAACATCTGTCAGAGATCCTCACCACCCAGGCCATGCTATCTTCTCACTGCCGTCATCAGGAAGGAGGTACAGGAGCCTCAGGGCTCACACCACCCCAGGTTCAGGAACAGTTACTACCCCTCAACCATTAGGCTCTTGAACCAAAGGGGATAACATCACTCAACTTCACTTGCCCCATCACTGAACTGTTCCCACAACCAATGGACTCACTTTCAAGGACTCTTCATCTCATGTTCTCAATATTTATTGCTATTTATTTATATTTGCATTTGCACAGTTTGTTGGCTTCTGCGCTCTGGTTGATCTTTCGTTGACCCTGTGATAGTTACTATTCTGTAGATTTGCTGAGTATGCCCACAGGAAAATGAATCTTTGGGTTGTACGAGGGGTGATTGATAAGTTCATGGCCTAATGTAGAAGTAGTCAATTTTAGAAAACCTAGCACATTTATTTTTCGTACATTTACACACTTAGTCCAGCAGTCGTGGAGCATACGGATCCCTTCCTTGTAGAAGTCGGCATCTTGGAGAAGTGGTCCACAGCAGGGGTGATTGATAACTTCGTGGCCTAAGGTAGAAGGAGATGAGTTATTAACCTCAAACTTTCTGCATTATCACTCAAAGAGTTGAACTGCATGTGCATGTAACGAGAGCTGTATAATTAATCTCCTTCTACCTTAGGCCACGAGCTTATCAATCACCCCTGCTGTGGACCACTTCTACAAAGAAGGGATCCGTATGCTCCAGGACCACTGGACTAAGTGTGTAAATGTAGGAGGGGACTATGTTGAAAAATAAATGTGCTAGGCGTTCTAAAATTGACTCCTTCTACCTTAGGCCACGAACTTATCAATCACCCCTTGTATATGGTGACACATATGTACTTTGATAATGAAACTTATTTGGAACTTAGAAAATTTAAAAATTTGCACGGCCGCAATGTTCCACCGAACAAGACTATCAGCAACAAAAAGACCAATCACCAACAGCAAAACAAGCCGCTTTTCCACCCAATCACACACATCCTGACAGATCTCCAAGCCCGGGCAGGCTGCCTTTGGCAAACCGTAGCCCAAGGGTCTAGAATTAGGCCACTTGGGCCATGGAGACTGCTCCACCATTCCATCATGGCTGACTTATCATCCCAATCAACCCCATTCTCCTGCCTAGCCCATCATTACCCACCCTCTTTTCTACAATCCATGTGCCTTTTAAATGCCCCTAACTTATTTGCCTCTGCAGGTAAGTTACGGCCTGTCGTGGCTAGCGGTGCAATACTGAATGGAACTAAACTGGACTCCTGGTTTGGTGTTTGATATTCTATGTGTAGTTCACTCAGTCTTTGCCACTTGTGCAATTTGTTCCCTTTTATCCACACGTTGGATGTTTGATCTTTTCTTGAACAGGTTCCATTGCGTTGTTTTGTCGCTGGTGGCTGCCCGTGGGAGGGCAAATCTCAGAGTTGTATTCTGTATGCATCCTTTGAATCTTTACCACCGCCCTGGCAGTGTATTCCGGGCGCTTTCCGCTCTCTGTAAGAACCGACCTCTGACATCTCCCTTCCTTCATTCACCTCAGAGACGATGTTCAGGCGTTTCTCTGTATGTTTCGATGTGCGTTTGACAAAGAAAGTGATCGTTGAAATGAGCTGGTAGTTGTTACCTCTGGAAAACCATCCCCTTTCATTTGCGGGACGGTGAAAAGAACAGTGCATGCAGTTGAATCTTTAGTCAGCACTGTTTGCTCGAACCCTTCGGGGAGCAGGAAGCTCTGGCTGGTATTTTTGTCTTGCAATCTGTCTCACTGAGGTCAGTTGTAATGTCGTTCTCACCAGCCCAGCTGAGATCAACGAGACTGTTGGAGACTGAGCCAGACTTCCCATTCTGTTCTGATCTATTCACATCACTGTCACTATCTGTCACTGTCTCTGAGTCACCCTCCTCCTCCTCCTCCCCGTCCCATCCTACCTCTCGCACCCCCTCCACTTCCATTCCATGGCCATCTGCTTCTCTGTTCCTCTTCCATTTTGTTAAATGGATCTCAAATTACCTCTTTCTGGATGGAAGGTTTGAATTTGGTGAATTTAATTTCATTCTAAGTGGAGTGCAGAGTGAGCCAAACTTCTCAAGTGGGCAACAACCGTTTCTTGTAAATCAAGATTAGCTCTATTTGTCACAAGTACATTGAAACGTCAAAACACATACTCAGATGCCACTTTATTAGTTATCTCCTGTACCCGACAAAGTAGCCACTAAGTTTGTGTTTGTGGTTTTCTGCTGTAGTCCATCCACCTCAAAGTTCAAAATGTTGTGAGTTCAGAGATGCTCTTCTGCACACCACTGTTGTAACATGTGGATATCTGAGTTACTGTCACCTTCCTGTCAGCTTGAACCAGTCTGGCCATTCTCCTCTGACCTCTCTCATTAACAAGGCGTTTTCACTCACAGAACTGCCACTCACTGGATGTTTTTTTGCATTTCTCTCCATTCTCGGTAAACTCTAAAGACTTTTGTGGTGAAAAGCTCAGCAGTTTCTGAGATACTCAAACCACCCCGTCTGGCACCAACAATCATTCCACGGTCAAAGTCACTTAGGTTACATTTCTTCCCCATTCCGATGATTGGTCTAAACAACAACTGAACCTCTTGACCGTGTCTATAGGCTTTTATGCATTGAGTTGCTGCCGCATGATTGGCTGATTCGATATTTGAACTAACGAGCAGGTGTCAGGTGTACCCAACAAAGTGGCCACTGAATGTACAGTAAAATGCATCATTTGCATCAAATCAAATCAGTGAGAAATTCTACTGTATTTCTTTTTTCCATATGAATGCCCTGCAGAAAATGAATTTCAAGGTAGAGTTTGGTAACATGTCCGTATTTTGATGATAAATTTATTTTGAACTCAGTACAGTTTTTGAACATTAGAACATTTGCTGAAAATGGCAGTCGCTTGCCATTGTATTTCTTCTGCGCTAATCATAGCCTTTAGACTGTTCACCAAAGTACTTGCAATGGAAGATGTAACAAACACAAAAGGCAAAAAAAAAAAGGAATCACAAGAGATTCTGCAGATGCTGGAAATCCAGAGCAACATACACAAAATGCTGGAGGAACTCAGCAGGTCAGGCAGCATCTATGGAGAGGAACAAACAGTCAACGTTTCTGGCCAAGACCCTTCATCAGAACTGGGAAGGAATGGAGTGGGAGCCAGAATAAGATGGAGGGGGGAGGGGAAGGACCACAAGCTGGCAGATGACAGGTGAGACCAGGTGAGGGTGTGGGTGGGTGAGAAGCTGGGTGGTGATTGGTGGAAGAAGTAAAGGGCTGAAGAAGAAGGAATCTGATAGGAGAGGAGAATGGATCATGGGAGGAAGGGGAGGAGGATGAGCACCGGAGGGAGATGATGGGCAGGTGAGGAGAAGGGAAGGGGTGAGAGGGGAGCGAGAATGGGGAATGGAAAATGAGAGAAGGAGGGAGGGGAGAGAAATTACTAAAAGTTAGATAAATTGATGTTCATGCCAGATTAGAAGCTTCCAAGACAGAATATGAGTTGTTGCTCCTCCAACCTGAGAGTGGCCTCATCGTGGTAGTGGAGGAGACTGTGGACTGGTGTCAGAATGGGAATGGGAACTGAAATTACAACGGCTGGTCACTGGGAAATCCTGCCCATTTTGGACCAAGTGAAGGTGCTCGACAAAGCAATCCCCAATCACTGATCCAGAGGAGGCTGTACAAGGAGCACCGGATACAGGAGATGACTCTGATAGACTTGCAGAAATTGGAAGAAGGAATGGAAACTATTTTCTAATCATTTTTTTCCCATGACTATTAACCTTCGTGCCTAATTGCAAACTCTCCTCAGGAGTTTTGTTGGTGTTGTAAAGGAGGGCTGATTTAACCTAAAGATAATCTACTGTACTCTCATAAAAACCTCAGTAAACTCCTTCTGAGTGAAGAAATAAAACTTGCCAGTGCTTATGTTGTCAGCTGGAACCAGTCTGGCCTCTCCTCTGACCTCTCTCATTATTGACAAAACTGCTACTCACTGGATGTTTTTTTGTTTCTCACACCATTCTCTGTAAACACTAGAGATGGCTGTGGGAGAAAATCTTGGGAGATCTGTAGTTTCTGAGACACTCAATCCACCCCTTCTGGCACCAACAACCACTCCATGGTCAAAGTCACTCAGATCACATTTCTTCCCCCATTCTGATGTTTGGTCTGAACAACAACTGAACCTCTTGACCGTGTCAGCATGCCTTTATGCATTGAGTTGCTGCCATGTGATTGGCTGATTAGATATTTGCATTAATGAGCAGGTGTACGGGTGTACCTAATAAAGTGGCCACTGAGTCTATGTGTAGTACAGTACTTGTGTATTTTTGGAACATGCAAAATCAGTCCCAAAACCTGTGACAGTCACCAAAAAGAAGGAAGAGACTTTGTACATACTGTAAGTTCTCTTCTTGTTTGCTTTCCGAGTCCATCTCTCCGCCTCCTCTCTCTCAAACGGGAAGTGAATCAGTTGGTAAGAGACGGGCTGTTTTTAGGAGTTTGCATCTAACAGGAAGCCAGGCTGATACAACTGCTGAGATCGGATGATCCCTACTAGCTTATAAAACATACTTTGTATGATACTGACATGTACCACAGACATAGTGTTGCCCCTGCGTCCCTTCCCCCAGACGTTCTCTCTTCTGTCTCTCTCGCGGTGCAGTGGGTGCAAAATTGTGGGAGAATGTATGACCAGAGTCTAGGACAGCTTGTGTCCTACTGATATCAGACAAGTGAATGGATCTATCATACAATGAAGTCTTCACCTCCCAATCTACCTTGTCAGGCCCCTTAAACTTTCCCTGAATGCCTGTACTGTACTTTATTCAGCACTCTGTTGTGTTCATGCTACCATTACTGTACTGTTGTCGTCCATCTGTAACCTGTTACCGTAGAAACTGTTGCCCCCATACTGATCACATCAGTACATTCAGATAGTCCATCAAATTTCTACGTATAAGACCATAAGATACAGGAGCAGAATTAGGCCATTCGGCCCATCGAGTCTGCTCCACCATGTCATCATGGCTGATCCATTTTCCCTCTCAGCCCCAATCTCCTGCCTTCTCCCCACACCCTGACTATGCTAGAACCTATCAACCCCTGCCTTAAATATACCCAAGGACTTGGCCTCCACAGCTGCCTGTGACAACGAATTCCACAGATTCACCACTGTCTGGCTAAAGAAATTCCTCCCCATCTCCATTCAAATTGGATGTCTGAGGCAGTGTCCTTCCCCCAGTAGAGGAAACATCCTCTGCACACCCAAACGCAAAATATTCTGCAGATGCTGGGGTCAAAGCATTGTCAAATCCGCCGCATCTGCTCCCAGGATGAGCCCTCCTGTCCCAGGACATCTCAAATGTCCTCTTTCTTTAAGGATCATGGTTTCCCTTTTGCCGTCATCAATGATGCCCTCACCCGCATCTCCTCCATTTCCCGCACTTCGGCTCTCACCCCATCCTCCCACCACCACAACAGGGACAGAGTTCCCCTTGTCCTCACCTACCACCCCACCAGCCTCCGGATCCAGCACATTATCCTCCGCAACTTCTGCCACCTTCAACAGGACCCCACCACTAAGCACATCTTTCCCTCTCCACCCCTCTCCGCCTTCCGCAGGGATCGGTCCCTCCGCGACTCCCTTATCCACACGTCCCTCCCCACGGATCTCCCACCCGGCACTTATCCCTGTAAGCGTAAGTGCTACACCTGTCCCTACACCTCCTCTCTTGCCACCATTCAGGGCCCCAAACAGTCCTTCCAGGTGAGGCAACACTTCACTTGTGAGTCTGTTGGGGTCATCTATTGCATCCGGTGCTCCCGGTGCGGCCTCCTCTACATCGGTGAAACCCGACGCAGATTGGGGGACCACTTCGTCGAGCACCTCCGCTCCGTCCGCCACAACAGACAGGATCTCCCAGTAGCCACCCACTTCAACTCTGCTTCACGTTCCCATTTGGATATGTCCATACATGGCCTCCTCTACTGCCATGATGAGGCTAAACTCGGGTTGGAGGAGCAACATCTCATATACCGTCTAGGTAGTCTCCAGCCGCTTGGTATGAACATAGAATTCTCCAACTTCTGGTAATTCCCTCCCCCTCCCTTCCCCTATCCCTATTTCACTCTGCCCCCTCCCTCAGCTGCCTATCACCTCCCTCATGGGTCTGCCTCCTTCTACTACCCATTGTGTTTTTCCCTATTCCTTCTTCACCTTTCCTGCCTATCACCTCCCCCACCCCTTTATCTTTCCCCTTACTGGTTTTTCACCCGGAACCTACCAGCCTTCTCCTTCCCACCCTCCTCCCACCTTCTTTATAGGGCCTCTGCCCCTTCCCTCTTCAGTCCTGAAGAAGGGTTCCGGCCCGAAACGTTGACTGTTTGTTTCCACGGATGCTGCCCGGCCTGCTGAGTTCCTCCAGTGCGTTGTGAGTGTTGCTCTGCACATCCACTCTGTCGAGGCCCTTCAACACTTGACAGGTTTCAGTGAGAACTCCCCCTCGTTCTTCAGAATTCCAGTGAGAAGATGCCCAGCGCCATCAAATGCTCCTTATATGACAAGCCTTTCATTCCTCGAATCATTTTCGTGAACCTCCTTTGAACCCTCTCCAGTGACAGCATAAGGGGCCCAAACTGCTCATAATACATTATTCTGCACCATTCTGACTGGTTACATCCTGGCCTGGTATGGAGGCTTCAATGCATAGGCCTGGTATCAATGCATAGGCCTGGTATGGAGGCTTCAATGCATAGGCCTGGTATCAATGCATAGGCCTGGCATGGAGGCTTCAATGCATAGGCCTGGTATGGAGGCTTCAATGCATAGGCCTGGTTTGGAGGCTTCAGTGCATAGGCCTGGTATGGAGGCTTCAGTGCATAGGACTGGTATGGAGGCTTCAGTGCATAGGCCTGGTATGGAGGCTTCAATGCATAGGCCTGGTTTGGAGGCTTCAGTGGATAGGCCTGGTATGGCAGCTCCAATGCATAGGCCTGGTTTGGAGCTTCAATGCATAGGTTTGTAAGAGGCAGCAGTGGGCTGTAATCCCAGCCAGCTCCACCACAGGCACAAACCCTCTCCACCATCAAGGACACCTGCAAAAGACGGTGCCTCAAGAAGGCGGCATCCATCACCACCCAGAATGTGTCCTTTTCTCGTTGCTACCATCAGGGAGGAGGTACGGAAGACACACACAGCTTCTTCTCCTCTGCCAACAGATTTCTGAATAAACATGGACCCTTGAGATTTTTTGCACTGTTTAGTTTTTTGTGGTTTTGTTTGCCGCAAAAAAAGAACAGATTTCATGTCATTCAGGTGGTGATAATAAGTCTGATTCTGATTCTGATTGCCCCGGACTGGGTTACAGAGATCCATCCCCCTTTCCTTGCCTTCAGTTGTAGGGTTGTACAAGGCCGTGACATGGAATGAATATCGATCCCACAGGCAGGCTCTTTGCCAACAATAGCCCACATTTCTGAGTTTTGTTTGCACTTGTGCTTTTCCAGACTACGTTTGCCTCCACTGTTTTTCCTAGAATTTAATGTTTCCTGGAATTCATCTTCATGTTAATGTAGAGAAGCTTCCATCTGACCTGGGCTGCAAGCCAGCTTTCAAAAAGGCAGGAGCTATCTCGAACCCTCTAGTGGGACAAAGCAGTTTTCTAAGTACTTGGCAAAGTAGATGAGTTGTGTTTTAAGAAATAAATTGGACCGAGAGCTGAGCTTTCTTTACCACGGTTTAAATTTCACTAACATCTCTGAATGGATGGATGAAATGTAAAAGCTATGTTCTGATTTGTCCTGACCATCGCTACTTTATCATTTCCTGTCAGAGTCACCTTAGACCTGTTGTGGTGACAGGCAAATTGTCCAGGTCCTTGCTGAGACAGGGGTAAATTCTAGCCATAACCACTCTCTCAAAGCACTTCATCACTGTGGATGTGAGCGCGACTGGACGATGGTCATTGGGGCAGCTCACACCGCTCTTCTTGGGCGCTGGTACCATTGTTGCCCTTTAGAAGCAGGTGGGAAGTTCCGACTGCGGCAATGAGGGATTGAAAATGGCCTTGCGTACTCCTGCCTTTTGGTTGGCACAGATTTTTGGAGCCCTACCACGTACACCATCAGAACCTGCCGCCGTGCGAGGATTCACCCTCTCGAAAGACGTTCTGATGTCAGTCTCCGAGACAGAGATCACTGGATGGCTAAATCACTAATTTATTTTACCCTCTCTTTTTGCTTTATTTTACTTACTTAATTTAACTTTAAAAAATATATATACTTACTGTAATTTACAGTTTTTCTACTGTACTGCAGCTGCATAACGAGCTTCACAACATATGCTGGTGATATTAAAACTGATTCTTATTCTTATGTACAGACACTCCTGTATCTAGCATCACTTTATGAACATACAATCAGTCCCTGTATGTATACATCAGTGGCCACATTATTAGGGACTTCCAGTATCCAATAAAGTGGCTGCTGAGTATATGTTAGTCTTCTGCTGCTGCTGTAGCCCATCCATCTCAAGGTTCGACGTGTTGTGCATTCAGACATGCTCTTCTACACACACTATTGTGACACGTGGTTATCTGGGAGAAAGCAGGATCTCTCAGTGGCCACACATTTTAATTCCACGTCCCATTCCCATTCTGATATGTCTATCCACGGCCTCCTCTACTGTAAAGATGAAGCCACACTCAGGTTGGAGGAACAGCACCTTATATTCCGTCTGGGTAGCCTTCAACCTGATGGCGTGAACATTGACTTCTCTAACTTCCGCTAATGCCCCACCTCCCCCTCGTACCCCATCCATTATTTATTTATATACACACATTCTTTCTCTCTCTCTCTCCTTTTTCTCCCTCTGTCCCTCTGACTATACCCCTTGCCCATCCTCTGGGCTTTCCCCCCCTCCCCCTTTTCCTTCTCCCTGGGCCTCCTGTCCCATGATCCTCTCATATCCCCTTTGCCAATCACCTGTCCAGCTCTTGGCTCCATCCCTCCCCCTCCTGCCTTCTCCTATCATTTTGGATCTCCCCCTCCCCCTCCCACTTTCAAATCTCTTACTAGCTCTTCTTTCAGTTAGTCCTGACGAAGGGTCTCAGCCTGAAACGTCAACTGTACCTCTTCCTAGAGATGCAGCCTGGTCTGCTGCGTTCACCAGCAACTTTGATGTGAGTTATCTGAGTTACTGTCACCTTCCCGTCAGCTTGAACCAGTCTGGCCATTCTCCTCTGACCTCTCTCATTAACAAGGTGTTTTCACCCACAGTCCCCACTCACTGGATGTTTTGTTGTTTTTCACAACATTCTCTGTAAACTCTAGAGACTGTAGTGCATGAAAATCCCCGGAGATCAGCAGCTTCTGAGATACTCAAACCACCCTGTCTGGCACCAACAATCATTCCATGGTCAGAGAGACACTTGGGTCACATTTCTTCCCCATTTTTGAATTTTGGTCTGAACAACAAGTGAACCTCTTGACCAAGTCTGCATTTTATGCATTGAGTTGCTGCCGCGTGATTGGCTGATTAGATGCTTGCATATTCACACAGGTGTAGCTAATAAGGTGACAACCGCGTGTACGTTTATGGTCTTCAAACATTCACAGTAGAACAAAGAAATACAACAGAATCGATTAAAATTACACACAAACCAAGAGTAACAAAAAACATATGGAAAAGAAGACGCACTGTGCATATAAAAGGCAGGTAAACAAGTGATACAGAGAACATGAGTTGTAGAGTCCTTAACGGGGAGTGTATAGGGTGTGGAATCGGTTCAGAGTTGAGCTGGATGAAGTTATCCACACTGGTTCAGGAGCATGATGGTTGTCGGGTAATAACTGTTCCTGAACCTGGTGGTGTGGGACCTGATGGTTGAAGGGTAATAACTGTTCCTGAACCTGGTGGTGTGGGACCTGATGGTTGAGGGATAATAACTGTTCCTGAACCTGGTGGTGTGGGACCTGATGGTTGAGGGGTAATAACTATTCCTGAACCTGGTGTGGGACCTGATGGTTGAAGGGTAATAACTGTTCCTGAACCTGGTGGTGTGGGACCTGATGGTTGAGGGGTAATAACTGTTCCTGAACCTGGTGGTGTGGGACCTGATGGTTGAGGGGTAATAACTATTCCTGAACCTGGTGGTGTGGGACCTGATGTTTGAGGGGTAATAACTGTTCCTGAACCTGGTGGTGTGGGACCTGATGGTTGAGGGATAATAACTGTTCCTGAACCTGGTGTGGGACCTGATGGTTGAAGGGTAATAACTGTTCCTGAACCTGGTGGTGTGGGACCTGATGGTTGAGGGGTAATAACTGTTCCTGAACCTGGTGGTGTGGGACCTGATGGTTGAGGGGTAATAACTATACCTGAACCTGGTGGTGTGGGACCTGATGTTTGAGGGGTAATAACTGTTCCTGAACCTGGTGGTGTGGGACCTGATGGTTGTAGGGGTAATGACTGTTCCTGAACCTGGTGGTGTGGGACCTGATGGTTGAAGGGTAATAACTGTCCCTGAACCTGGTTGTGTGGGACCTGAGGCTCCTGTACCGTCTACCTGATTGCAGCAGTGAGAAGAGAGCACGGCCTGGGTGGTGAGGATCTCTGATGATGGATGCTGCTTTCCAGCGAAAAGGTTTAGGTAGATGTGCTCAATGGTTGGGAGGGCTTTACCCATAATGGTCTGGACCGTATCCACTACATTTCACAGGATTTTCCGTTTAAGGGCATTGGTGTTTCCATACCAGGCTGTGATGCAGCCAGTCAATATACTCTCCACCACACATCTATAGAAGTTTGTCGAAGTTTTAGATGCCACGCCAAATCTCCACAAGTTCCCAAGGATGCAGAGGTGCTGCCATGCTTCTCTTGTAATTGTACTTATGTGCTGGGCCCTCCAGAATGATAACACCGAGGAATTTAAAGTCGCTGACCCTCTCCACCTCTGATCCTCAGATGAGAACTGGCTCACGGACTTCTGGTTTATTCCTCCTGAAGCCTATCATCGGCTCCTTGGTCTTGCTGACATTGAGCGAGAGGTTGTTGGTGTGGCACCACTCGGCCAGATCTTCAACCTCCTTCTCACATGCTGATTCAAATCCATCCTTGATTCGGCCCACGACAGTGGTGTCATCAGCAAACTAGAATATGGCGTTGGAGCTGTGCTTAGCCACGACGTCGTTAGGCTCTTCGCCCCCTCGGGTCTGCCCTGCATTCGCCCAATGCTGATGTATTTTCCCTCTCAATCCCACCCTCCTGCCTCCTCCTCGTAACCTTTGATGCTGCTACTAATGAATCAACCTCTACTTGAAATATATTCGATGACTTGGCATCGACTGCCATCTGTGGCAATGAACTCCACATATTCACCACCCCTTAGCTAAGAACACACACACAAAATGCCGGAGGAACTCAGCAGGCTGGGCAGCATCCATGGAAAAGAGTAAACAGTCGATGTTTCGTGCCGAGACCCTTCATTGGGACTGGGAAAAAAAGATGAAGAGTTAGATCAAGAAGGTGGGGGAGGGGAGGAAGAAGTACAGGCCATAGACCATGGAAGACAGGGGAGAGGGAGGAGCCCCAGAGGGAGGTGATGGGCCAGGTACCTGTCCCTACACCTCCTCCCTCACTACCATTTAGGGCCCCAAACCGTCCTTCCAGGTTGGCGACATTTCACCTGTGAGTCTGTTGGGGTCATATACTGTATCCGGTGCTCCTGGTGTGGCCTCCTGTATATTGATGAGACCTGACCTAGGTTGGGAGACCACTTCACCGAGCACCTACGTTCCGTCTGCCAGAAAGAAGTGAGATCTCCTGGTGGCCACCTATTTCAATTCTACTTCCCTTTCTCATTCTGACATGTCAGTCCTTGGCCTTCCCTACTGCCACGATGAGGCCACACTGAGGTTGGAGGAACAACACCTTATATTCCGTCTGGGTAGCCTCCAACCTGATAGCATGAACATTGACTTCTCTAACTTCCAGTAATTGCCCCCCTTCACCATTCCCCATTCCCGTTTTCTTCTTTCAACTTATCTCCTTACCTGCCCATCACCTCCCTTTGGTGCCCCTCCTCCTTCCCTTCCTTCCATGGTCATCTACCCTCTCCTATCGGATTCCCCCTTCTCCAGCCCTCCTATCACCTGCCACCTTGTACTTCTTCCTCCACTCCCCCACCTTCTTGCTCTAACTTCTCTTCTATTTTTTCCAGTCCTGTGTCAGCCCGAAACGTTGGCTGATTACTCTTCTCCACAGATGTTGTCTGACCTGCTGAGTTCCTCCAGGGTTTTGAGTGTATTGCTTGGATTTCCAGCATCTGAAGATTTTCTCGTCTTTGAAATTCCTCCTCATCTTTGTTCTGCAGGGGTGTCCCTCTATTCTGAGGTCGTGCCCTCTGCTCCTGGACTCCCCCACTAGAGGAAACATCCACTGCACGTGCACTCTATTGAGGCCTTTCAATAACAGTCAACGTTCATGCCAAGACCCTCTGTCGGGATGGGTTCCTGATGCACAGGGGCCCAACAACTGTATTGGTGCAACATACAGCTTTGCAACAGAAAACTGTAGTTTTTCCAAGTTTTCAAAAACAGTTCTGCTCTAAAGGCCATGGGGAGTGGGGGGGGGGCAGTTCTGTGGGATTATTCATCGTGTTCTATTACCTCAGTGTTCTCCGTGACAACCAAGGAACTTCATAACCACCAGCACCGTGACTCACGGCCTCCCAATGCGAAGTTGCAGTAAATAATGTATCATTGCTTTCTGTGATGTCTGAAATGTTGTTGGGCAATATTCCAGAGCTGAACTCAGAGAGCCATAGAGTACTGCAGCTCGAAAACAGGCCCTTCAGCCCATCTAGTCCATGCTGAACTGTTATTCTGCCTAGTCCTGTCGACTTGCCAATGGACCATAGCCCCCCACATCCCTCCCATCCATGTACCTATCCAAACATTGCAATCCAACCCTCATCCATCACTTCCACTGGCGGCTCGTCCCACACTCTCACCACCCAAGAGCCGAATTTATTTGCCTCCTGAGGAAGTAGAGGCGCTGATGAGCTTTCTTGGCCGTGGTGTCTTTGTGCTGTACCATACAGATTCGAATCCTGCAAAAAGACAAGGATGAAATCCTCTTGTTATTCAGGAAGGGATGTATGGCTGGTTTGCAGTGAGATCTGGAAGGGTGCCACCTACAATCCAGCAGCAAGGAGATGAACGTGCTGAGTAAATAAAGTAGTGGAGCAGCACACTGCTGAGGTTGTGTTTTAGAAGCTGGTATGTGTGTGACAGGAGTTTGAGGCAGCATTCAAACTTTTCATCTGCGGGTTGTGTCCACAACTGACACTTCAACAGAGACAAAGTTAGCGTGGTGTTCAGTAAAGGCTCTGCTCCCTGCCCATTACCGTGACCACGCATACTGCCATCTCGTGTGGTCGGACCAGTTGGCACTTTTGACCCTTCGAGCCTGCTCGACTGTTTAACGAGATCATCATGGACCAGCATGGTAGTGTAGCAGTTTGCGCAGGGCTACTTGATAGCTGGAGGTGTCGGAGTTCGGAGTTCAATCCTGACGCCCTCTGTAAGGACTTTGCACGCCCTCCCAGTGGAATATGTGAGTTTCCTCGAGATGCTCCAGTTTCCTCCGGACTCATACCACCAGGCTGAAGAACAGTTGCTGCCCCTCAGCCATCAGGATCTTGAACAAACGGGGATAACTACACTCAGTCTACTTCTGGCGTTCCCACAACCAATGATCTCACTTCAAGGCTCTGTCTTGTTATTTCATGTTCTCGTTATTTATTGCTATTTATTTATATTTGCATTTGCACAGTTTGTTGTCTCCTGCACTCTGGTTGATCTTTCACTGATCCTGTTATAGCTACTGTTCTATACGAGGGGTGATTGATAAGTTCGTGGCCTAAGGTAGAAGGCGTCAATTTTAGAAAACCTAGCACATTTATTTTTCCTACATTTACACACTTAGTCCAGTGGTCGTGGAGCATACGGATCCCTTCTTTGTAGAAGTCTGCATCTTGGACCTCCAGAAAGTGGTCCACAGCAGGGGTGATTGATAAGTTCATGGCCTTAAGTAGAAGGAGATGAGTTATACAGCTCTCGTTACATGCACGTGTAGTTCAACTCTTTGAGTGATTATGCAGAAAGTTTGAAGTTAATAACTCATCTCCTTCTACCTTAGGCCACAAACTTATCAACCACCCCTGCTGTGGACCACTTCTGGAGGTCCAAGACGCCGACTTCTACAAACAAGGGATCTGTATGCTCCACGACCGCTGGACTAAGTGTGTAAATGTAGGAGGGGACTATGTTGAAAAATAAATGTGCTAGGTTTTCTAAAATTGACTCCTTCTACCTTAGGCCACAAACTTATCAATCACCCCTCGTAGATTTGCTGAGTATGCCCACAGGAAAATGAATGCCAGGGTTGTGTGTGGTGACATGAATGTACTCTGATAATAAATGTTACTTTAAACTTTGAACTTTCCTCCCTCTGTCCACAGACGCACCATTAGTAGGTTGATTGGATGTGGTAAATTGTCCTGTGACGAGGATAAATGGGGGGAGGGGGAGTTTTGGCCATGCGGCTCGTGGCTGGAATGGTTTGCTCTGTGCTGTAATCCAATAAACAAACAAACAGATCTTGGGTGAACTCACTGTAGCTCCACCTCTGTCATCCAACTTACCCCTGGTAGCTAGTCATCTCCTTACTTATCTAGAATCTATCTTCCTCTGCCTTAAAGGTATTCATAAAACACAGAACACTACAACACACTACAGCCCCTTCGGCCCACAATGATGTGCCTACCCTTGGACCAACTCCAAGATCAATCTCACCCTTCCCTCATATATAACCCTGCATTTTTCAATCATCCATGTTCCTTCCTTAAATGCCCCCAACACCACCCCTGGCAGCAGATTCTCACACTCACCTCTCTCTGTGTTAAAATAAACTTAGCTCTGGCATATCCCCAATACTTTCCTCCAGCCACCCTAAAGTTATACCCCCTCCTATTAGCCCTTTCCACCCTGGGGAGAAGTCTCTGTCTGTCCACTCGATCTCTGCCTCTTATCATCTTGTACACCTCTATGTGCTCATGTCCTATCAAGTCACCTTCGCTCCAAAATGAAAAGCCTTTGCTCACTCAGCCTATCCTCATTGGACATGCTCGCTAATCCAGGCAGCTTCCTGGTGAATCTCCTCTGCACCTCTCTCTAAAGCCTCCACATCCTTCCTATAATGAGGTGACCAGAACTGAACCCAATTCCCCAAGTGCGGTCTAACCAGAGTTTGTAAACCTGTTGCTGATTCTGATTGTAATCGCAGGGGAATATAACAGACCCATTAAATCAGAAATCCTAAAGAATTTCAGATGCTGGTAGATATCTTTTCTTTGCTGGAATAAATAAATGTTTGCAGAGATTACTGACCGAGCCAGAAACAACACATTACTCATCACAAGATGATACGTGACATCTGCTGATCCAACACTCAGTCTCATTTAGTTACCACAAGAAGTTCTTAACATTTCAAACGTCTGGTACAGCAGCTATAAAAATACTTGTCAAACTGGAGTTTAAAAAGCAAACATACTTCACTTTTGATACGAATACACACACATATATTTCCGGTCACTTACTGTGTGCGTCAGCAGGTCTCAGCCAAGACTGCCTGGGGTGGGTCACCAAGATTTGGGATTAGGAAGGGACAATTCTTACAATGTTTCCTCTCATATTTCCTGCTGATAAAGAGGTAGGCCATTCAGCCCATCAACTACAGTACAGAATTACCATTTGCGGTAACATTACTACAGCACGCCCACCACTCACTTACCTTAACCTGTACATCTTTGGGAATTGGGAGGAAACCCACACAGTTATGGGGAGAATGTACAAACTCCTGACGGATCGCAGTTCAATTAAATCCCGATCGTGATCATTGGCATTGTATTGACTCACAAGATTTAGACTTCAACCTGAGATCCACATTTATGGTGCTGTGGGCCCATTTCCCGTTGCACCTGTGCCTACATGTATTTCTGCATATGACAATAAGCTTGATTTCCATGTTAACACCTGCCCTCTACCACCGTCCCCTTTAAGCTGCGGGAGTGTGCGGCCACGCAGTAACTGAAATGCTCCCGTGCACATAGCCTTTGTTGCCATGCAGCTGGAATAAACTCAGACAAGAAAAAGTTTACAAAACGTGTGAGATTTTCTTTGTTATAGTGATTTTATTGTATCCTTCAACTAATACATAAAATCAAAAGTATGTGTTTTTTCAATTTTCATTCTAAATATTCACAATATGTATATTACAAATAAGACATTTAAAGCGCCGCACAGTTTTCAGGCCGTGTAAAAAGTTCCTGCTCAGAGCGGTGGTTGGTGTGCGCAGCTGTAAGAAAAGTTAGAGGGAACATTGTCCTTAACTGGCAGCATATTACCCCCAATCACAGCTGCTATGATTTTCTTTACTAATCCCACATCGAGGACAGGTGATGCCTCAGAAAGGTGGCATCCATCATGAGGGACCAGCAGCTTCCAGGACATGTCCTCTTCTCATTACTACCATCAGAGAGTTGGTCCAAAATGTTTATTCCCCTCCATGGATGCTGCCTGACCTGCTGAGTTCCTCCGGTATTTTGTAGGTGTTGCTGAAGGTTTCCAGCATCTTTGGAGTCTCTTGAGTCCTGAACTTTGTACTGGTATTGGAATCGGTTTATTATTGTCACATGTACGGAGGTACAGTGGAAAACTTATCTTGCATACTGATTATATGGACTAAATCATGACACAGTGCATTGAGGATTGCTTGTTATGTGGCATATCATATATGACGTAGGCAATCAGGGACATGACCATGATTGTTCTTGGCAAATCTTTCTACAGAAGTGGTTTGTCATCACCTTCTTCTGGGCAGTGTCTTTACAAGAAGGGTGACCCCAGCCATTATCAATACTCTGCAGAGATTGTCTGCCTGGCGTCAGTGGTCGCGTAACCAGGACTTGTGATCTGCACCAGCTGCTCGTACGACCATCCACCACCTGCTCCCATGGCTTCACATGACCCTGATCGGAGGCTAAGCAGCTGCTACACCTCGCCCAAGGGTGACCTGCAGGCTAGAAGAGGGAAGGAGTGAGTGCCTTACACCTCCTTATGCAGAATAAAGAGAAGGTTCAGTGCAGGCAAACAATAAAGTGGAAGATCACAACGAGGTAGATTGAGAGACCAAGAGGTGTGTTCAAGAGTCTGATAACAATGGGATAGAAAACGTCTTTAAGCCTGGTGTGACATGTTCTCAGGCCTTTGTACCTTCTGCCTGATGGGAGAGGGGAGAAGAGAGAATGGTTATGCTGGCTGCTTTACAGAGACAGTGAGAAGTGTAGACAGAGTCCACCTCCAACTCAATCAGCCTTGCTGGTGAGACTACCCTATCGTAGAAGCAGCCTGTTTAGGAGCCTGACTTAGCATCACACACAAAAATAGTGAAAGGAAGTAGAACACTGAACAGAACTGTGGGGAGAGTGGGGCCGGGGGGTGGGGGTGGGGTTGCGGTTTAAAGAACTGAGGAGATATAGCTGTTGGCATTATGAAAGGGATGGATGATGTAGTGCCTCAGGAAAGGGAACAGGTTGCTTGCGGATCTCCCAGTCGGTTTGCTCTTGAGCTTGACCAAGCTGCCCGCTCACCAGCCCAGGTGGCAGGCAGTCGAGGACTCTGCCCGAGCCGATTCTCCGGGGTTACGTCTGGGCCTGGGGGGGAGCACCCGTCATCTAAGGGCAGCATGGCGAGATTTCCAGGAACAGTGGGCACTGCAGTATATGTTGTAGATAGTCACAATCATACTTTAATTTGAAAATGTGGATCGTTTATGAAGTCCTGACTATTGTTGACTGTTTTGTAGTTTGAATAAAAGTTTGTAAATAAAAAGAGCCATGTGACTCCCTCCCCATCCACCCACTAACCTTTCCCCTCACCTGGTCTCACCTACCACCTGCCCGTAGTACTTCTTTCCCTCCCCCCACCTTCTTATTCTGGCTTCTTTCCCCTCCCTCTCCAGTCCTAATGAAGGGTCTTGGTCTGAGACATTGTCCATTTATTCCCCTCCATGGATGCTGCCCGGCCTGCTGAGTTCCTCCGGCATTTTGCATGTGTTGCTCTGGATTTCCAGCATCTGCAGGATCTCCTGTGTTTACGTGTGTCAGTGAGCCTCCTTCTGTGCTTCAATCCAGCTTAATCTAGAAGATCCTTGCAGACGTCACTGCACGGCAGGTAATTCCTGTAGTGGCCCAGTTCACCTATCGCCAACATCTCCGACAGGATTTCAGCAGGGTGCAGGTCTCAAGAGCGGACATAAGACGCAGGAGCAGGATTAGGCCATTTGACGTACCAAGTCTGCTCCACCATTCCATCATGGCTGATATACTATCCCTCTCAACCCCATTCTCTTGCCTTCTCCCCATAACATTTGACACCCTTACTAATCAAGAACCTATCAACCTCCAGTTTAGATGTCCCCAATGACTTGGCCTCCACAGCTCCCTGTGGCAATGAATTCCACAGATTCACCACCCTCTGGCTAAAGAAATTCCTCCTCATCTCTGTTCTAAATGGACGTCCCTCTATTCTGAGGCTGTGCCATCTGGTCCTGGACTCCCCCACTGTAGGAATCGCCCTCCTCATGTCCACTCTGACTCGGCCTTTCATGATTCATCTTTGTTCTAAAGAGACATCTGTCTACTCTGAGGTGGACAACCCTCTACTCTGAGGCAGCCAGGGAACATTAACCCTCTTACCTCACTTCAAGGGCATTCCCATTGTACGAAAGGTACTTCAACTAAAGCTTGCTGGCTCAGAGCAAATTTTCATCATGTCTAGTGAGGACAAGCTGTACATTCCCAGAGAATCAGAATCAGGTTTATTATCACTGATAATATGTCATGAAATTTGTTGTTTTGTGGCAGTAGTACAGTCGTCATCATCATTATTATGTACCGGGTTGTATGACATCATCATTATGTACCAGGTGGTATGACATCATCTTCATGCGCCCTGTTGCATGACATGGGTGATCATGGTCTTTCCATAACCATGATCGCTCTTGGCAAATTTTCCTACAGAAATTGTTTGCCATTGCCTTCTTCTGGGCAGTGCCTTTACAAGAAGGGTGGCCCCTGGCCATTATCAATACTCTTTAGAGATTGTCCGCCTGTCGTCAGTAGCCGAGTAACCAGGACTTGTGATATGCACCAGCTACTCCTATGGCTTCACGTGACCATGATCAGGGAGGTGGGGCTAAGCAGGTGCTACACCTTGCCCGAGGGTGACCTGCAGGCTAGTGGAGGGAAGGAGAGACTTACACTGCTTTTGGTAGAGACGTATCTCCACCCCACCACCCAGCAGCAGTATAGGGCGATACATAAAAAATGCCGATATGTTAAAATATTGAGAGGCCTTTGTTGGTCATGGTGACCATGGGTGTTGCCTCCTGGCTGTCTAGATACACAATATGGAGAGCGAGCTGTTGTCCAGGGAGCAGCTCGTCCTCTCCATGCATCTGATGAGCCCAAAGGAACAGCCAGAGGCTGATACAGTTTGGCACAATCAGTGTCACAGGAGTTGCCAGTCATTGTTGAACTCAATGTAGGACTGCCTCAGGGACTCCAGCTCAGGTTCTTCCCTTTGGGGTTTACTCTCGAAGACTTCCCCGTGAGTGGGTATCGCCACAAAGTCGCTGAGTTTTGAGATCAGAGCTTTCCTTCTCCTAGGTGAGCTGCCAGCCACGGCTGATGCGCCCCATCTGCCCAAAGCGACTGGTTTTAAGGCACCAGTAACCCAACTTTGCCCCTTCTCCTGTCAGTAGGAGCTGTTCCGCTGGGCTTCGTAGCTAGGCCCCATGTGAAGGCCAGGAGCTGGACTTGGTTGTCAGAGGCCGTTTGAGACGCACGCCATCGGGAGCATTTAATAGGTAGTGGGAGCTTGTCCCCGTGACCACCCCCAGCCATAACGACCTTAAGGAGCCAAGTTACAATAATAATTAAACAAACAAATAAATAACTCATGCAGAACATGGTTATCTTGTTCACGGGTTTTGTGTTTGCAGTGTACTGCTGCCGCAAAACTACAGCTGCCAGTGATTCCGACTCTGATTCCAAAAGTGCAGGAAGCTGTAAGGAATCACGTGTGTCACGGATGGTATGGCAACTACTCTACCCGAGACTGCCGAGAGCTGTGGGCGCAGCTCAGCACATCATGGAAATGAGTCTCCACTCCACCGATTCTTGCTACCTTTGCGAAGCAGCCAATGTAAGGACCTCTCCTCACTTACTTAATTGGCCCTGAGCTCCCAGTGGAACATCGGCCATTGATGGCCTCCCCTCTCCATCGTGCTCGGCAGTCGATGGTATGGTTAGAGTTCATCAACATGTCTGCAATCCATTGTATCCTCCGAAGAGGAGGTTGGCCTATAAACTTTCACCAGAGCCCTGCTGGCCGGCCTTAACCATTTCCACCTTGCATGACGGGAATGAAGGGCTAAGATCCCTCCACCTCTGACATTCCCTCCGCTTCCCCCCTTCATAAGATTTAAGAAATAGGAGAAGGAGTCGGCCATTTGGCCCCTCGAGCCTGCTGCGTCATTCAATAAGATCATGGCTGATCTGGCCATGGACTCATCTCCACCTACCTGCCTTTCCCCCATAATCCTTAATTTCTCTACCATTTAAAAATCTATCCAACCTTGTCTTAAATATATTTACTGAGGTAACCTCCACTGCTTCATTGGGCAGAGAATTCCACAGATTCACCACTCTCTGGGAAAAGCAGTTCGTCCTCATCTCCGTCCTAAATCTACTCCCCCTGAATCTTGAGGCTATGTTCCTGAAAACAGGCACCACCACGAGCTGCCAGCACAACCAATTTGAACGTTTAAGAGAAGTTTGGATAGGTACATGGACGGGGCGGCGGGGTGGGGGGGGCGTGCTGGAATGGAGGGCTATGGTCCACTTGAAGGACAATGGGTCCAGGCTCACACGGATGGGCCGCAGCACCTGTTTCTGTGCTGTAGTGCGCTACCACTCTGTGGCCCTCTGACGCCAGGCTTCTATCCTGATGTTCTAAAACTATTGAATGCTAATGATGAATTCTAGACGTCACAACTGTCAGGGCCTTGCACCTTCTTGATAAATTAGTTTATCATTTGCTATATTTAAAGTGGAGGTTGATAGGCCCTTGACTAGTCAGGGTGTCAATGGTTATGGGAGCAGGCGGGAGGGTGGGGTTGAGAGGGATAGTAAATCTGATCAAACGGCAGAGACTCGCGGGGCTGAATGGGCTAATTTTGCTCCTATGTCTTACGGTCTTACGTACCGAGGTGCAGAGAAAGACTTTTGCGTGATATCCGTAAGGATGATTTAATTACAGCTGAGCATTGAGGTAGGAGAAGGCAAACAACAGCAGAATAAAGTGTTACAGTTACGGAGAAAGTGCATTGTGCACGCAGACAAGGCCACGATGAGGTAGAGAGCGAGGTGAGAGTCTGCTTTACCATCCTGGGAGACCAGCCTCGTTCCAGCGGGGTGGAATCTGTCCTTGAGCCTGGTGGTCTGTGCTTTCAGGCTTTTGCTAACCTCCTGCCTGAATGGAGAGGGAGAAGAGAGAAGGTCCTATGGTGGAGTGGCCCTGCACTTTCTTTGAACAGTAACTCTATTTTCTCCATTCTAGGACACAGAACGGTCCAGCACAGAATGGGGCTTTTGGTCCGTGACGTTGCTCTGACCTGTATAAACCCACTCTCTGATCAGTCTAACCCCTCCCTCCAACATAGAGCTTAGAACATTTGTCACCCATTTTCCCTTGCACTAGTTCAGGTTCAAGTTGATGGTCATTTAAACTGTATACGGCCAAACAAAACAACGTTCCACCTGACCAAGGTGCACATCATCGTCATTACGTGTATGACGTGGGAGATCACGATCTCATCCCCCACCTGTTCCCATGGCTTCACCTGACCCTGATCGGGGTGGGGGGGGTGCTAAAGAGGTGCCACACCTTGCCCAAGGGTGATCTGCAGGCTGGCAGAGGGAAGGAGCGCCTTACACCTCCTTTGGTAGAGACGTATCTCCGCCCTGCCATCCAAAGACAATACAGTACATATAACTCACACACACAGCACAAAAAGTAACACTACCACAAATAATAAGATGCGTTTAAGTCACAAGTTAAAAAGTCACCAGGGTAGTGCTACTGTCACTTCACACACAGTGAGACCTGGGTGATGGCAGGGAGTTCAGTCGTCTCGCGGCCCGGGAGAAGAAACTGTTTCCCATCCCAACAGTCCTTGTCCTAATGCTACGGTACCTCTTGCCTGATGGTAGGGGGCCAAGGAGATTGTTGGACATTGGGAGGAATCATTGACAATGCTAAGGGCCCTGCACATGCAGCGCTCCTGTTAAATACCTCTAATGGGTGGGAGAGAAACCCCAATGGTCCTCTCAGCTGTCCTCGCAATCCTTTGTAGGGTCTTACATAGAACATAGAAAAGTACAGCACAGTACAGGCCCTTAGGCCCTCAAACTCTGCCTCCCATATAAGCCCCCACTTTAAATTCCTCCATATACCTGTCTAGTAGTCTCTTAAATTTCACTAGTGTATCTGCCTCCACCACTGACTCAGGCAGTGCATTCCACGCACAAACCACTCTCTGAGTAAAAAACCTTCCCCTAATATCCCCCTTGAACTTCCCACCCCTTACCTTAAAGCCATGTCCTCTTGCATTGAGCAGTGGTGCCCTGGGGAAGAGGTGCTGGCTGTCCACTCTATCTATTCCTCTTATTATCTTGTACACCTCTATCATGTTTCCTCTCATCCTCCTTCTCTCCAAAGAGTAAAGCCCTTGCAGTCAGATGCCTTACAATGTCCAATATACTTATAATTAGAAATAATCTGTATAGATGGCTTGCAAAATTAACTTTGCATGGTATATATTATAACAATAAACCAATACTAATACCCATATTCTTTCAATAGTTCAGAATGTGACCTCAGATCCTTAGTTTCACTAAGCCAGGGGTTCCCAACCTTTTTTATGCCATGGCCCCCTACCATTATACGAGGGGTCTGTGCACCTCAGGTTGGGAACCCCTACACTAAGGAAAGGAATTTTCCTACTCTACATTTCTGATGACCTGCATCACTATAATATCTTTTTTTTAAAAGTCTTTTTTTCCGATTGCAAGACCCTGCTGGACGTCGATAATGTAAAATACTGTAAATCTGATTCACTGGTTCATTGGCAAGACTGACGGTAGAGGAGCTGCATGGTCTCGGTTTTAGTGTGGACTAGGCCCCGAGCTGTGGTGTCACCTGTTTGGGCCGCCAGGAGAGGTGACGCCAGAGGTGGTGTGGCGTGGCGTCCGTGCTGGCTTAGGGGCTGGCCCAACCCGTGGGGGCAGCCCTCCAGTGTTTGCTCGGTGGAAGACAAGCAGGATTGTGTTCGTCTGCGAACTCGTTCTTGCCAGCAACTATGGACTCAATGACTTGAGCTGTATATTTTTTAGTATGACTGTATGTTTACTGCTGTCTTACATGTGCTATATGTGCCTTGTGCTGTGTATGACTGCTGGGTCTGTGTTTTGTACCTTAGCCCCATCGGAATGCTGTTTCATTTGGCTGTATTCATGGGTTTTCATGTGTGGTTGAATGAGAATTAAACTCAGACAATAAGAAATACTAATTTTCCTCTCCATAATTGAAGACTTCAGTTTCACCAGCTGTTGCGCCTTGCGGCTGTAGTTATTAACCTTTCCTTCAGCCATGATGGGTTTAAAGCAGATAATCGTATATTTGTTCAATCCGTTCACTGCCTGAGCCTCTCGCCCTTCCACTTGACAGTGAAGGTTAATTGTTAAGCTGTCCTTTTAACTAGTGTAAAAATACCCTTTCAACATCAGTCATCTTTCTAAAGCTTTCTGAGTCACAAAGCTGATTCCCCCCCCCCCCCCCACAATTCGCTTGAGCCGTTTTTCAGTTGGGAGACATTTTCCTACATTCACACCGCACCTAGGCGACAACGTCTCCCTAAGGGTCCAAGTCCACAGTTCCCTGAGAATCGCAACACTTTTACCTTCCTTCCATAAACCTTAGAACATAGGTCATGGAACATGTTCCTGCCGCTGTGTGTAAGGAGTTTGTACGTTCTCCCCGTGACCGCTAAGGTTTCCTCCTGGTGCTCCGGTTTCCTCCCACAGTCCAAAGATGCACCAGTTGGTAGGTTAACTTGTCATTGTAAATTGTCCTGTGATTAGGCTGGGGTTAAATCGCGGGTTGCTGGGAGGTGCGTCTCAAAGGGACAAAAGGGCCTATTCCACGCTGTATCGCTAAATAAAATACAGCACAGTATGAGCCCTTCAGCGCATAACGTGGCGCCAACCTTTTAACCTACAAATATTCATCTAACCCTTCCCCATACACAGCCTCCATTTTGTTTCTGTTATCCACGTGTCCATCCAAGAGTCTCTTAAATGTCTTCAGTGTATCTGCTCCTGTCACTACCCCTGGCAGGGCATTCCACGCACCCACCACTCTCCCTGTTAAAAACAATACTACCTCTGACATTGCCCTATACCTTCCTCTAATCACCTTAAAATTATACCCTCTTGCATTAGCCATTTCCGCCCTGGGAAAAAGCTCTGGCTGTCCACTCGATCTATATCCCTTATCATCTTGTACACTTCCATCAGTCACCTCTCCTCCTGAAGGAGGGGAGGAGAAGATGGTGGCATGACGCAGTGCGCGTGGCCGCCCCGAAATGATATCGGTATTTGTTAAGTAGGTATAGTACACAATCCTGATTTGATGGAGACGGACGTGAGAAGCACGGAGGAACATCTGGAGAAACTTCTGAAATGCCTGCTTTGCTGCCGCTGTTACTGTGCGATCGAGAATCTCCGGAGGGGAAGGCCCCAAATCCTCGGCTTTGCCTATTGCCTGTTGCCGTGGTTGGGGTCAAAGCACTCGGCAGATATGGTGCTTGGTGCTCAGTGTCAGAGGGCTGGTCGAAGGCTCAAAGTTCTTGGACGGACTCAAGAGTCGGCTGTGGTCGGGTGCTTCCAGGGTGCTGCATTGGCAAGTTTGTGGCGCTGGAAGCTCATGGCAGGGAGAATTTTTCTTCCTTCTACCGTCTGCATGAGATGATGGGACTTTCGAGAGACTTAGAGACTTTTTTTTACCGTGCCCATGGTCTGTTCTTTATCAAATTACGGTATTGCTTTGCACTGTTGTAACTATATGTTATAATTATGTGGTTTTTGTCAGTATTTTTAGTCTTGGTTTGTCTTGTGTTTCTGTGATATCACACTGGAGGAACAATTGTATCATTTCTTAATGCATGCATTACTAAATGACAATCTAATTCCTACTTCACTCTGAAGAGAAAAGCTATAGTTCACTCAATCTATCCTCATGAAACATGCTCTCTAATCCGGGCAGAATCCTTCGTAAATCTCCCCTACACTCTCTCTGATTCTTCCACGGCCTTCCTCTAATGAGATGACCAGAACTGAACACAATTCTCCAGGTGTGGTGTAACAATACCTCGTGGCTCTTGGACTCAATCCCCTGAATAGTGAAGACAACACAGCATACGCCGCATTAACCACCCTAGCAAACTGCGTGGCAACTTTGAGGGAGCTATGGAAGTGAACTGCAAGATCCCATACCACTAAGCATCTTCCCATGAACTCAGCACCCTCTAGGTAACAGGCCCTTCGAACCCAACGAGCCCCCTTCACCCAATTACATCCATGTGACCAATTAACCTCACACATGTACATCTCTGGAATGTGGGAGGAAACCAGAGCACCCAGAGGAAACCAATGTGGTCATTGAGAAAATGTTCAACCTCCTTACAGACCTTGGCAGAAATTGAACCAGGGTGGCTGGGGCTGTGTTAGCGTTACGCTCACCACTACGCCACCATGACGCCCAAGTGTGTCAAGATGTGTCACCAACCAAGACAGATCTGATACTTGCTAGACCTTCAAGCAACACACACAGAATGCTGGAGGAACTCAGAAAGTCAGGCTGAGAAATTAAAGATTAAAGATAAGTTTTATTTGTCACATGTACATCGAAGTGTTAGGTGACAGGGTGGAGATACGTCTCTACCAAAGGAGGTGTAAGGCCCTCCTTCCCTCCGCTAGCCTGCAGGTCACCCTTGGGCAAGGTGTAGCACCTGATTAGCCCCCGATCAGGGTCATGTGAAGCCATGGGAGCAGGTGGTGGATGGTCATATGAGCAGCTGGTGCACATCACAAGTCCTGGTTATGTGACCACTGACACCAGGCAGACAATCTCTGAAGAGTATTGATAATGGCTGGGGTCACCCGTCTTGTAAAGACACTGCCCAGAAGAAGGCGATAGCAAGCCACTTCTGTAGAAAACTTTGCCAAGAACAATCATGGTCAGAGACAAATGATCGCCCAGGTCTTACACTGCGGCACACAATGATGATGTCATATGACACAGCATATAATGACGATGATTAGATTATTAGATTAGACTATGAGGACACGCAGTCCTCTTCTACTGTCATTTAGTAATGCATGCATTAAGAAATGATAAAATATTTCCTCTGGTGTGATATCACAGAAACACAAGACAGACCAAGACTGAAAATCTGACAAAAACCACATAATTATAACATATAGTTACAACAGTGCAATGACGATGACATCAAAGCACACCAATGACCAACACAGTCTGAGATGTGCTGAGATGGTCTGGGCTGTATTCACCACTTTCTATAGGCTTTTCTGTTCTTGGGTGAGGCCCTGTGTTGGTTGGGGTCGACCATGAATGTTGTGACCCTGCTGACTCCATAACCTACAGGCCAGGGCAGTACGATACAGAGAGCGAGCTGTTGCCCGTGTAGCAGGCTCCCCCTCTCCACGCAGCTGATGAACCCAAAGGAACAGCAGGGACCGATACAGTTCAGCACCGGCAGCATCACAGGAGTTGTCAGTCGGCCTTGAACTCAACGTAGGACTCCAGCTCTGGATTCTTCCCTCAGGATTTACCCCCAAAGCCTTCCCGGAGACTATGTATAAACGCAAGACAGTGGAGGTTTGAGATCAGAGTTTCCTTTCTCCTAGATAAGCTGCGGACCCCATCTGCCCGAAGCCACTGGTTTTAAGACACCAGTGGGCCGCCTTTACCCCTTCTCCTGTCAGTAAAAACAGTTCCACCAGGCTGAGCAGTTGAGCCACACGTAAAGGCCAGGAGCTGGGCTTGGTTGTCAGAGGCTATTGAGATGCACGCCTTTGGGAGGATTTAATAGGCAATAGGAGCCTATCCCCACTACCACCCCCGGCTATAACAATCTTAAGGAACCTGCCCTCGGGTCTTGAACTGACAATGTAGGATTGAACTGATCCACAGCAAGTATTAGAGAGTGCCTTTATACTGACTATGTTCAGAGTAATGTGCTAACACCATGACTGATTAGGTCACGGACACAAAGGTGTTAATAGTGGTTTGGGCATTTCTGTGTATAATTACCCGCCTAACACTTGTGAAGTCATAATTCTCTCAATCTGCACTGACCGTGTAAGGGTGACTCACACATTCACCCACATATCCCATACAGCAAGAAACACAACAAACAACTCGATGACACTTTGCTCCGACCACATTGTGAGCCCCATGTCTAAGAGCTGGCATTGGAGACGGTCAAGAGGAGGTTCATGAGATCCCGGGAATGAGAGGGTTAATGTGTGAGGAGCATTTGATGGCTCTGGGCCTGTACTCACTGGAGTTTAGAAGAATGAGGGGGTGAGGGGGGGGATCTCATTGGAACCTATGGAATATTGAAAAGCATCGACAGAGTGGATGTGGGGAAGATTTTTCCTATAGTGGGGGAGTCTAGGAACAGAGGGCACAGCATCAGAATAGAGGGACGTCCCTGTAGAAGGGATTTGAGGAGGAATTTCTTTAGCCAGAGGGTGGTGAATCTGATGAATTACTTACCCCGGATGGCTGTGGCGGGCACGGCACTGGGTGTATTTGAGGCAGAGACTGATGGGTTTGAGCCGGCAGGTGGTGTAGTGGCATCCAGACCAGACTCCGGGGCGGGTGGTCCCGGGTTCGAATCCGGCTGGCTCCTTGCACGCTCTCCATCCGTGCTGGGTTGCGTGTCGAGCTGGCAACTCGGCCTTGTTAAAAATAAACAGACAAATTCTAAAGAAATGGCAAGATTGCCGCTCGATGTGCCACAAGGTGAGGAGAAGGATAACAAAACTGATTGTTGACGGAGTTGAGGGTCTTTGGGGAGAAGGTGGGAGGATGAGGCTGAGAAGAAATTCGGCCGTGATTGAATGGCAGAGTAGACTCACTGGGTGAAATGGCCTAATTCTGCTCTTATGGCCCCTCTGTACCCGTGGCGAGTGAAGGGTTAATTCTCCAGCGCCCACCTTATGGAGATGCCTCAGAGCTTAAGTTCCGTGCCCTGGGGGTGAAGACTAAGAACGCAGGGGACAGACTCCCACGCTGATTACCAGAGGCGGGTTTATTGAGCTGATTTTGCAGGATTACAGGAGGGGAAGCAGCTGGCTGGCAGCATTTCTGAATGGGCTGCTGGGCCTAATCAATGTAAGCACATCTCCGAGCTGGAGGAAATCCCTCCGGGTACAACTGAGCATCAGTGCTGAAGAAGCTGCAGGGTGAGACAGTCTAGCCCAGCGAGTGGGACACTAGTGAAGCTTAAATACATAGAACTTGGAATGGTGCAGTCCATTCAGCCCACAATGCTGTGCTGACCCTTTAACCTACTTTAAGATCAGTCTAGCCCTTCTCTCCCACATGGCCCTCCATTTTTCCGTCATCCACGTGTTATAGAAACATAGAAAACCTACAGCACAATACAGGCCCTTCGGCCCACAATGCTGTGCCGAACATGTATTTACTTTAGAAATTACCTAGGGTTACTCATAACCCTCTATTTTTCTAAGCTCCATGTACCTGTCCAGGAGTCTCTTAAAAGACCCTATCATATCTGCCTCCACCACTGTTGCTGGCAGCCCATTCCACACGCTCACCACTCTCTGAGTAAAAAACTTAGCCCTGACAGCTCCCCTGTACCTATTTCCAAGCACCTTAAAACTGTGCCCTCTCGTGTTAGCCATTTCAGCCCTGGGAAAAAGCCTCTGACTATCCACACAATCAATGCCTCTTATCATCTTATACACCTCTATCAGGTCACCTCTCATCCTCCGTCGCTCCAAGGAGGAAAGGCCAAGTTCACTCAACCTATTCTCATAAAGCATGCTCCCCAATCCAGGCAACATCCTTGTAAATCTCTGCACCCTTTCTTTAGCATTATCTAAGTATTTTTAAGTGCGCCTAATGTATTGGCCTCTACCACCACCCCTGGCAATGTGTTCCATACACCCACCACCCTCCGTCACCCTCTGACATCCCCTCCTATGCTCTCCTCCAAACAACTTAAAATTATGCCCCCTCGTATTAGCCATTTCTACCCTGGCTGTCTACTTGCCCTGTCCAGTCTTATCATCTTGTACGCCTCCATCAAGGCACCTCCTATGCTCCTTCACTCCAAAGAGGGAAGCCCTAGCTCTCTCAACCTCTTGCAAATCAAAAGAAGTTTTCTCCAGATGTAGGACTGAACTCTGATATTGCCAGTTCTACAATTTGCTAGTCTTTCCCCCGCAATTGGTACTGGTTCACTGTCACGCAGACTGGGGCACAGTGAAAAGCTTTTGTTCAGTGTGCCATTCAGGCAGATCAGCCTATACATCTATCAAAGGAATTAAAAAAAGAACAGAATACCTGTACAGAGGATTCCGGTTCATTGGCCATCAGTTAATTGGGACAGATGCTTATTTGGGACAACTCTTAAAAACAAACTCTAATCAGGAAAATTGCTAGGATTTCTTTCACTTATTTTAAACTGCAGAGAGTTGTCAACTTAGTCAGCTCCATCATGGGCACTAGCCTCCCCAGTATCCAGGACACCTTCAAGGAGCGATGCCTAAGAAAGGTGGCGTCCATCACTAAGGACCCCCATCACCCAGGACGTGCCCTCTTCAGGAAGGAAGAGAAGATGGCGGCACGATGCAGCACGCGCGGCCGTTCCGAATGAATATCCATATGTGTAACTAGGGGGCTGTGCACAATCTGGATTTGATGGAGACAGCCGTGAGAAGCACGGAGGAACACCTGGAGTAACTTCTGAAATGCCTGCTTCGCTGCCGCTGTTGCTGTGCGATCGAGAATCTCCGGAGACGAAGGCCCCAAATCCTCGGCTTTGCCTGTTGCAGGGTTGAAGCGTTCGGCAGAGATGGTGCTCGGTGCTGGGTGTCGGAGAGCTGGTCGGAGGCTCGGAGTTTTCGGATGGACTCGGAGTCGGACTGTGGTCGGGTGCTTCCAGGATGCTGCATCGGCAAGTCGGCGGCACTGGAGGTTCACCGTCTGCGTGAGATGATGAGACTTTCGAGAGACTTTGAGACTTTCACCGTGCCCATGGTCTGTTCTTATCAAATTACAGTATTGCTTTGCACTGTTGTAACTATATGTTACAATTATGTGGTTTTTGTTAGTTTTTAAGTCAGTTTGTCATGTGTTTTCTGATATCATTCTGGAAAAACATTGTATCATTTCTTAATGCACGCATTACTAAATGACAATAAGAGGACTGCGTGTCCTCATAATCATAATCATTGCTACCATCAGGAAGGAGGTACAGAAGCCTGAAAGCACACAGTCAATGATTCAGGAACAGCTCCTTCCCTCCCTGCCATCTGATTTCTAAATGGACATCAAACCCATGAACACTACCCATGAACCCCAGTCCCGATGAAGGGTCTCGGCCTGTACTCTTTTCCATAGATGCTGCCTGACCTGCTGAGTTCCTCCAGCATTTTGTGTGTGTTGCTTGGATTTCCAGCATCTGCAGATTTTCTCTTGCTTGTGATTTGAACACTACCTCACTAATTATTTAATTCAACTATATATATACTTACACTTACCGTAATTGACAGACTGTTTTCTATTATTATGTACAGTATTGCACTCTACTGTTGCCGCAAAGTTAAAAAAATTCAGAACATTTGCTGGTGATATTAAACCTGATTCTGAATCTGACGGCTATTTAGTACTGTAGTGCCCCAGTCTGCGTGACTGTAAACCAGTACCAATTGCAGGGGGAAAGACTGTTCCCTGTACTAGCAAATTGTCGAACTGGCAATGTCAGAGTTCAGTCCTACATATGGAGAAAGCTTCTTCTGATTTGCAAGAGGTTGAGAGAGCTAGGGCTTCCCTCTTTGGAGTGAAGGAGGATAGGAGGTGCTTTGATAGAGATGTACAAGATGATATTGGTCGTGTTTTAATTTGTTCTGTATTTCATTTAAATACATGATTTGTTACTCAATTAAATGATCGTTAGTTGATTTTATATCTTTTAAACTATTTGCATGAATCTTCGGCTAATTGGGGCAGTGCTTAATTGGACCAAAATGTGCTGGTCCCAGTGTGTCTCGATTAACCAGAATCAGTTGTGTGGTGTCACAGTTACGGGGTAAGTACAGAGCAAGTGGTCAGATGAAGTGCATGGGCTATGGCGAGGTCGAGAGCTCATCTTTAGGGTATGAAAGGTTTCATCAAAAATTTGGTAACTGTGGGACTGAACTTTGAACATTACGGCCTAGTACAGGCCCTTCGGTCCACAACATTGTCACATCCTCTTAACCTACTCCAAGTTCAATCTCAACCTTTTCCTCCTACAGAGCCCATAATCCTTCAATTTTCTTTCAACCACATCCCTAATTTATTAGTCCCGACAACTAGCCCTGACAGTATCTACTCCTTCCATCCATGTACCTATCCAAACCTCTCTTAAAGATTGCAATCAAACCTGCAACCATCACTTCCACTGGCAGCTGTCCTCAACCCTGTTGGGCGTTTGCATCTTCTGCCCGATGGGAGGAGGGGGAAGGGAGAATGACCGGGATGGGAAGGGTCCTTCATTACGTTGGCTACATACCGAGGTAGCAAGAAATGCAGGCAGAGTCTGTAGAGGGGAGGGTGATTTCCATGATGGACTATGCCGTGTTTACAATCCTCTACAACTTCTTGTGGTCTTGGGCAGAGCCTCTGTCCTAAGGTGTGATGTGTCTGGAAAAGATACTTTTATGTGTTATGTTTTGTAACTTCAAAACATTAAACTAATTCAAAGGAAGACACAAGAGTCCAGGAATGCGAGTGTAACTTTGTGCTTTACTTTGAGCAAGGCGCGCACGTATCTCGTGGTAGAATGATGACGTATGTAATTCACATATTTATACATATAACCCATAGTGAAGCTTACCTGTGGCGCTTCACTTAAAGTAAACACGAAGTTAAACTCACAGTTTGGGCTCCTGTTTCCTCCTTTGAATTAGTTGAATATTTTGAAGTTACAGAACATAACAGTAGCTCCAGAGATTAATCGAAAGTAAAACATAAGAGCCAGGGATAGACATGTACACTTCATTTCACTTTTAGTGAGGCATGTACATATGACATGGTGGTGTGATGATGTATGCCATTCACATACTCCTACATGCAACCCATAATGAATTATTTAATCAAAGGATGCTTAGTCAAAGAATATATTTACAATATTACTCAAATATTACAGAAATATTAAATATACAACACTTTAGCACCTCGATAAAAATTTGTAGCGGGTCATCAGAGGCACGCTGAATTTCCTGAGCCTCCTCAGGCTGTAGGGATGTCACTGAGTTTTGCCTCAATGTATACTCTCTCCTAACATTATCTCTCAAATCAGTTGGTGAGCGCAGCAGCAGAATTTCCACGATGCTTGTCTGGAGGTAAGCCTTACCCTTTGACCTTCAGTCTGTTTCTGCCTACTTGTGCTGTTAGAGTAAGGCAAGGTAAGACAACCTTGGAAGAAAGACCAATTGTGAACATCAATTTCTCCTTACAGTAAACAAATTCTCCCCACTCCTTCCTCTATCCACCACCCTGACCTTTTACCTCTTCTCACCTGCCTACCACCTTCCCCCGGGTCCCCTCCTCCTTCCCTTTCTCCCATGGTCCACTCCCCTCTCCTACCAGATTCCCTCCTCTCCAGCCCTTGACCTTTCCCACCCACCTGGCTTCACCTGCCAGCTTTTAGCTAGCCTCCTTCCCCTTCTCCCACCTTTTAAATTCTGGCGTCTTCCCCCGCCTTCTCAGTCCTGAAGGAGGGTCTCAGCCTGAAATGTTGACTATCTACTCATTTCCATAGATGCTGCCTGACCCCCTGGGTTCCTCCAGCATTCTGTGTGTGTTGCATTAAAAGAAGTACTTTACGATGCAAGGATATGTAACTTCAGGGCATGTAAAGACCACATGGCTGCTGGGCATAGTGGTGGGTACGAAAGGGAGATGGCTGGTTGTATTCAGAGGGAGAATATTATAGGCTGCCCTTACGAGGTATCAACATCATGCTGAAATAGGAACTGCACGGGCAGGCATTGCGTCATGGAACACTACGGCAAAGAAGCCCGTCTATTCCATGTCAAGCTGTTCTGCCAAGTCCCATCGACCCGCACCCAGACGGTCGCCCTCCGTCCCCCTCCCATCCATGTGCTTGTCCAAACTTCTCTTAAAAGTGGAAATCGAACCTGCATCCTCCATTTCCGTCGGCAATTCATTCCACACTCTGAGTGAAGCCTCCCCTCAGATGTTTCACCTTTCACCCTTAGCCTGCAACTTTTAGTTCTAGTCCCAGCCCACTGCAGAGGAAAAAGCCTGCTTGTGTTTGCTGTACCTACACTGCTCATGATTTTGTATTTTGTACCTTCCATCAAATTGCCCCTTTTGCATTTTGTACGGATGAAACTAGTCATAGTCATCCTGAGGGGAAATTGGTTTTCGTTACAGTTGCACCATAAATAATTAAATAGTAATACAACCATAAATACTGTAATTAAATAGTAATATGTAAATTATGCCAGGAAATAAGTCCAGGACCAGCCTATTGGCTCAGGGTGTCTGACCCTCCAAGGGAGGAGTTGTAAAGTTTGATGGCCACAGGCAGGAATGACTTCCTATGACGCTCTGTGTTGCATCTTGGTGGAATGAGTCTCCGGCTGAATGTACTCCTGTGCCCACCCAGTACATTATGTAGTGGATGGGAGACATTGTCCAAGATGGCATGCAACTTGGACAGCGTCCTCTTTTCAAACTGAATGAAGCAGACCAATTTTGTGACCCTTTGCAAAGTTAAAGATCTGTTAAAACCCAAGTGTGCTCTGTCTTTTTTCTCCCTGTTTGCTCAAACAATCGTTTCTTTTCTCTCCCAGCAGCTGTTGCTCCCTCTGGCTGTGTCTAACTAACAGATGATGGACGGCTCAGCACCACCGAGCCACCTGCGGCCCAGTCGCTCAGAAATCCCCCTAACCTCCCCGGCATGCACCATTCGTCACCATCACTGCCCAGAGCCGATTCTCGGACCTCGCCGTTCAATCAGAAAGAAAGCCTCAGCTCGGAGAAGGATCAGTACAGTTGGTTTCACAGCCAGCAGGCTGTGTCTTATTATAGACAGTTCCTCCCACAACTTTCAACCATTAACCCCAACTCATAATGAACCATTTCTGCATTTACTGGTGATTGTTTTCAGAACACACATAGAACAGAGATCAGTACATCACAATGCAGGCCCTTTGGCAAATGATGTGCTATACTTTTAGACTACTCTAAGATCAATCTCACCTTTCCCTCCTACCTAGCCTTCCATTTTTCTATCATCCATGTGCCCATCTAACTAGCCTTTCTCTGATATCCCCTCTATACATTCCTTCCGGCTGGTGGCGCAGTGAGATCAGCGCTGGACTCCAGAGCGAAGGTTCCCGAGTTCGAATCCAGGTTGGGCCACCCCCAAGCACGCTTTCCGTCCGTGCCGGGTTGAGTGTTGAGCTAGCCACTCGGCCTCGTAAAAAGAAAAACACAAGGGTCAAGTCAGGATCGTTCATAACGTGACCCGGTTAATCCTGACACCACGTGCCAGACAAGGATGGCTGAATGTCTGGTATGACACCATCCCTCTCCAGTCACCTTAAAGTTGTGCCTCCTTGTATGAGAGAGGGGGGGGGGAGGGATGGTGAGAGAGAGGGGGAGAGAGAAGGAGAGAGTGAGCGGGAGGGAGGGAGGGGGGTCTCCCACTTTTTTCCACCCTTCAGGCGTGCAATGAAATGCTGTTTTGATGATGGCCTCTCTTCTCATCACGTGCCCAATCCATCTCCAACGTTTCCTCATGATGATTTTGGCCATGTCCTCTTGATTGCACTGAAGGAGGAAGGCATGGTTGGAGACCTTTCTTGGCCAGAAGACATGGAGGACTCAAGGTGTGGAATGTCGAGAGCTGGGCAAGGTCACTCTCTGTCACGCGCCAGCATTCTGACCCGGACAAGAGAGCGGACGCAACACAGCTCTGGTACTGCCTCACCTTGATGTGGACGCTGTACTTGGTTGACCTCACATTTATATGTCATGCTCAGCTGACACTAGAAGACCAAAATAAATAATATTGAGGATGCTCCCCTTGACTTATCTAACTTCATCGTGGTTGGCCCCAAGCCCAGCTGTGAAAGGAAGAAGGTCAGGCGGGGGCTAGCAGCTATATCCCATACAACAAGACCTGGGTGTCATTATACACCAGTCATTGAAAGTGGGCATGCAGGTACAGCAGGCAGTGAAAAAGGTGAATGGTATGCTGGCATTTATAGCGAGAGGATTCGAGTACAGGAGCAGGGAGGTACTACTGCAGTTGTACAAGGCCTTGGTGAGACCACACCTGGAGTATTGTGTGCAGTTTTGGTCCCCTAATCTGAGGAAAGACATCCTTGCCATAGAGGGAGTACAAAGAAGGTTCACCAGATTGATTCCTGGGATGGCAGGAATTTCATATGATGAAAGACTGGATTGGCTAGGCTTATACTCGTTGGAATTTAGAAGATTGAGGGGGGATCTTATTGAAATGTATAAAATCCTAAAGGGATTGGACAGGCTAGATGCAGGGAGATTGTTCCCGATGTTGGGGAAGTCTAGAACGAGGGGTCACAGTTTGAGGATAAAGGGGAAGCCTTTTAGGACCGAGATGAGGAAAAACTTCTTCACACGGAGAGCGGTGAATCTGTGGAATTCTCTGCCACAGGAAACAGTTGAGGCCAGTTCATTGACTATATTTAAGAGGGAGTTAGATATGGTCCTTGTGGCTAAAGGGATCAGGGGGTATGGAGGGAAGGCTGGTACAGGGTTCTGAGTTGGATGATCAGCCATGATCATACTGAGTGGCGGTGCAGGCTCGAAGGGCCGAATGGCCTACTCCTGCACCTATTTTCTATGTTTCTATGTTATGTTTCTATAAAAAGCCGAGAGCCACAGGAACACCAACAGGGGCTCTAACCCCATCCCCTAAAAAAACCCAGAGCCACAGTAATGCCAACGGGAGCTCCTAAGCTCTCATCCCTGGGAGAGGAAGGATCTTTGATGGGACAGTTTGAAAGACTGGCCCGGGACAGAGGACTCTGGTGAGGTGCTTTCAGCAGCCTATTCCCTGGTAGGGTTAGTGGGATTAAAAACAACAGCAACAACTCTCGATGATCTGACGAGCTGACTTCCGTTGCATGCTGCTGAGTGTGGTGTGGTAGCAGTGTGCACTGGAGACAGAGATCAAAGATTACACCTTCCTAGATGTAAAGGAAGATTACTCTAATTGGTAGCAGAAATCCCTTTCATGTTCTGTGGTTTATCCCCATGCGCTTATCTAACTTTTCTGTAGAAATGTTTACTCGAAACATAAACAAGATATAAACACAAGAGATTTTTCAGATGCTGGAAATCTTCAGCACCCACATACGAAGTGCTGGAGGAGCTCAGCAGGTCAGGCAGCATTTATGGAGGAGAATAATCTCCCGATGAAGGGTCTCGGCCCGAAACTCCAGCAGTTTATTGCCCTCCAGATGCTGCCTGACCTGCTCAGCTCCTCCAGCGTTCTGTGCGTGTTGACGAGCAAGATATGCTTTGAAAAGTTAACTCCTCAGCTAGTGTCCACTCTAGTGTGCAAGTTCTGAAGTTTCCGGATGTTACTGAGTATGCGTTTATCTGCAGCCGTTCTCCCTGCTCTCCTTTCCCACCCCTACCCCTAACCCGATGGCCCACACTCCTCCCCTCCCTGCACAGTGCTTGGAGAAGACGTGTGACCAGAGTGGACAGCTAAAGTCTAGTGTTGAGCACCCAGGACATGTCCTCTTCTCATTACTACCGTCAAGGAGGGGGGACAGGAGACTGAAGACACATACTCAATGTTTTAAGAACTTCCTCTTCCCCTGTCGCCATCAGACTTTTGAATGCTCCGCGAGCCCAGAACACTACCTCACTGGTTTCCCTTCTTTTTGCACTTTATTCATCTTTTGATGTGACTTTCTTAACGTAACTTAGTTTTCTTCATGTCGTCCTTTGTATGGCTGCCACAGTCAGAATCAGCTTTAGTATCACCGGCATACGTTGTGAAGTTTGTTAACTTTGCAAAGGCAGTACAATGCAAAACATGGTAATAGAGAGGAAAAAACTGTGAATTACAGTAAGCATATATACATTAAATTGTTAACTTAAATAAGTAGTGCAAAAATAGAAATCAAAAAGTAGTGAGGTGGTGTTCATGGGTGCAATGTCCATTCAGAAATCAGATGGCAGAGGGGAGGAAGCTGTTCCTGAATCATTGAGTGTGTGCCTTCAGGCTCCTGTACCTTCTCCCCGATGGTGGCAATGAGAAGAGGGCCTGTCCTGGGTGATGGGGGTCCCTAATGATGGGTGCCCCCTTTCGGAGGCATCAATCCTTGAAGGTGTGCTGGGTGCTGTGAAGTTTACAACTCTCTGCAGCTTATTTGGATCCAGTGCAGTAGCCACTCCATACCGCTCAGTGATACAGCCTGTTAGAATGCCCCCCCACAATACACAAAACATCAAATTTCATGCCCTACATCAGTGACAACAAACCTGATTCTGAAAGGTTGCTTAAAGAGAGACGCAGAAGAGCCTTACCTCAGCAACCCCTGGCAACATTACAAAATTTGCTCCAGTACTTGGAGCAGGTATAATGGATCTCACCACAAGCATTGACTCTGTCCAGAATCCCTCCAGAACGATTGACAATTTTCTGGGACTTCAGATAATCAATTTCCATTTCAGTGAGCATTTTCAAGTTCCTGAGTGTGGTAACTTCTACTTTGTGAGAAAGGCACACTCGACAACTTCATACCAAAGAAAGAACTTTATCTCGAACTTCAAAACGTTACGTATATACAGAGGGTTTCACAACCCGTACAGCGTGGCGGGGACACTATGTACCGACAGCCACCAGAAGAACAAAAATGGAAGTAGACCCCCCCCCCCGATATCCTAATTAGTATTAACTTACTTTTAATTACGCTCACGTTACAACACTGAGTGTCGACAATGCTGAGGATCTATCCTGGGTCTAACATATCGAGGCAACTACAAAAGAGGCACGGCAGTGGCTATATTTCATTTGGAGTTTGAGGAGATTTGGCATGTCACCAAAAACACTTGCAAGAGGACATGCCCTCTCCTCAGGGAGGAGGTACAGGAGCCTGAAGGCTCACACTCAACGATTCATGAGTAGCTTCTTCCCCCCTGCCATCTGATTCCCGAATGGACATTATTCCCCTCCTCCCCAAGAGGACCATGACCTTGCCATAGTGTTTGGAGTCTTGCGTGCCTCAATGACCTGGAGAGTTACGTTGTCTGGAGTCAGGGCTTTATGCTTTGGCTCTTGGTAGGGTCACCCATACCAAACAGGTCAGAGGGTAGAGGTCAGAGTAAGAGTGGCCTACCAGTTCTCCAGGTTCAGGGGGTCAGCTTGGGGCTAACAACCCTGTCTGAAGACGTTACAGAAACAGCAATGAAGAATCCTTCTACATCTGAGTGCGACGGTATTCCTGAGGCTCCACCCGGGACTTGCATGACTGACAGTGGTGTAAACTAAGAGGAACCTACTGACTCAATGGAGGAAGCTCTGAACACAACCAGATATATATATATATATCCTCTATCTCTTACTGTAATTGTATACTTACAGAAGTATATATGTTTACTGTAATTCCGTTTTTATTATTATGTGGGCACGTGGCCAATTGGTTAAGGCATTGGACTAGCAACCTGAAGGTCGTGAGTTCAAGCCCCAGCTGAGGCAGCGTGTTGTGTCCTTGAGCAAGGCACTTAACCACACATTGCTCTGCGACGACACTGGTGCCAAGCTGTATGGGTCCTAGTGCCCTTCCCTTGGCCAACATCGGTGTCGTGGAGAGGGGAGACTTGCAGCATGGGTAACTGCTGGTCTTCCATACAACCTTGCCCAGGCCTGCACCCTGGAGAGTGAAGACTTTCCAGGCGCAGATCCATGGTCTCGCAAGACTAACGGATGCCTTTATTGCATTATACTGCTATTGCAAAGACAACAAATTTCACGCCATATACTGATGATATTAAACCTGATTTAAAGGAAAAAGAAACCCATCCACTCATTCTTCTGATTACTAAAGTCAGGGAGGAGGTGCAGGAGCCTAAAGTGCTTTAGGAACAGCTTCTTCCCCTTTGCCATCAGATCTCACTGCCTCACTATTCATCCTTTGCACCATTTGATTTTTTTTTAATTCAATTTATTCATTTAATATCAAAGAATGTATAGAGTATAAGACCTGAAATTCTTACTCTTCACAGACATCCACAAAACAAGAAACCCCATAGAAAGAACAATAGAAACATCGAAGCTGCCAACTTCCGTACAAGCAGCAGCAGGAGCATTGACCCCTCCTCCCCCTCCCGCACCGACCGCCTCCCCCACCCCCGCAGGCAACAGCAACCCCGAAGTATCTTTGATCGAGAGTCCATCAAAACCACAGTCCACAATCCAGCACTTTGGTATCTCAGACAGGCCCAATGTTACAACCTTCTGCGTCACTTCTCCAAGTAACCTCCCACCCCCCCACCCATCGAGACGGACAACAGGCTGTCACTCTCTGTCATAACTTGCAACTTATATTTATTATAACATTGATTTTTTATGTCTTGCATTGCATTGCTGCTTCAAAACAACAAACACCATACTGTATATACAGAAAAGCAACAGAGATTCATTTTCTTGCCGGCATTTACAGGAAAGTAAAGAAATACAATGGGATTTACGGAAAACTATATAGACAGCATGTGCTTGGAAGGTGACGCTGGGGAAAGTGGTTGGGGCAGGTACATCATTATCATCATTAAGTGCTGGGGGTGATCATAGTTTCCATGACCATGAGTGCTCTTGGCAACTTTTTTCACAGAAGTGGTTTGCCATTGCCTTCTTCTGGGCAGTGTCTTTACAAGTCGGGTGAACCCAGCCATTATCAATACTCTTCAGAGATTGTCTGCCTGGTGTCAGTGGTCACATAAACAGGACTTGTGATCTGCACCAGCTGCTCGTACGACCATCCACCACCTGCTCTCATGGCTTCACCTGACCCTGATCAGGGGGCTAAGCAGATGCTACACCTTGCCCAAGAGTGACCTGTAGGCTAGCGGAGGGAAGGAGAGCCTTACGCCTCCTTTGGTAGAGACGTATCTCCACCCTGCCACCATCAGATACAATAGCGATATTTAAAAGAAATTTAGATAAGCACATGGATAGGAGGGGTTTGAAGGATGTGGGCCAATTGCAGGCAAATGGGAGTAGTTAAGGTGGACACCAGGGTGATATGGGCTTGCTTTCTGCTGTATTGCTCTGTGACTCTGACTTGGTAACAGTTAATACAATGAGAAGTGAGTTTTCCAGACGTGTGGGCTTTAATAAGTACAGAGAGACTGGTCAGTAGCATTTTATACACCGCATTCTTTGAAGACAATTCAGAGTCTGGGCAATGAATGAATAAACATACTTTAATTTCATCGGCTATTATCCTTCCATGTCAGCATTGCATAGGTGAATATCTACACTCGGTGCTCACTGTACTCGGTACAAGAGTGTGGAATTCTGCTGCTGTAGCCTACCCACCTCAAGGTTCGACGTGTTGTACATTCAGACATGCTCTTCTGCACACCACTGTTGTAACGTGTGGTGATTTGAGGCTTGAATCAGTCTGGCCATTCTCCTCTGACCTCTCTCATTAACAAGGGGTTTTCACCCACAGAACTGCTGCTCACGTTTTTTGCCCCATTCTCTGTAAACTCCACAGACTGTTCTGTGTGAAAATCCCAGGAGATAAGCAGTTTCTGAGATACTCAAACTACCCTGTCTGGCACCAAAAATCATTTCACGGTCAAAGTCACTTAGATCACATTTCTTCCCATCCTGATGTTTGGCCTGAACAACAACTGAACTTCTTGACCATGTCTGCATACTTTAATGCATTAAGTTGCTGCCACATGACTGGATGATTAGATATTTGCATTAACGAGCAGATGTACAGGTGTACCCAAAAAAGTGGCCACTGAGTGTAATTTACACAGGTTTTCATTTAATGCCAAACATCCCTAGTTAAACTGTAAGGTTGTTGGGAAACCATTTATTAACCAGATGTTATTCTAGTGACGTTGTATAACCCTGGATCACTTGTAATACATTTCTCAACGTATAACAACATATGTTGATGTATTTATTTTTGGGTAACTTAGGTTGCTTTGCAATTGTTAACTTGTGGAACAAGCTATCAGTTGAAGTGGTAGATGAATGTTCGATTGTAACATTCAAGAGAGGTTTCGATAAAATCATGGATGGTGGGGTATAGAGGGATATGGTCCAGGTGCAGGTCGATGGGACTAGCCAGAACAACAGTTCAGCACAGACTAGATAGGCCAAAGGGCTTGCTTCTGTGCTGTAGTGCTCTATGACTCTGATTCAACATTTCAGTGTTTACTTTATTAGATACACCTGTACACCTGCTCATTAATTCAACCATCTAATCACATAGCAGCAACTCAATGCATTGAAGCATGCAGACGTGGTCAAGAGGTTCAGTTGTTGTTCAGACCAAACATCAGAATGGGCAAGAAGTGTGATCTAAGGGACTTTGACCTTGAAATGATTGTTGGTGCCAGACGGGGTGGTTTGAGTATCTCAGAAACTGCTGATCTCCTGGGATTTTCACGCACAACGGTCTCTAGTGTTTACAGGGAATGGTGCCAAAAACAAAAAAAGATCCAGCGAGCTGCAGCTCTGTGGGTGATGGGAGAGGTCAGAGGAGAATGGCCAGACTGGTCGAAGCTGACAGGAGGTGACAGTAACTCAGATAACCATGTGGTGCACAGAAGAGCATTTTGAACACACGGCATGCCAAGCCTTGATGGGCAGAACATCATGAACATACAGAAATACATGCAGTGGTCTCTTTTTTTTTAGGTCCCTTCAATACCTAATAAAGTGGCCAGTGAGTGTATGAGTTCAGCTCTGGAATATTGCCCAACAGCATTTCAGACATCACAGAAGGCAGTGATGCATTATCTACTGCGACGTCGCATTGGGAGGGTGTGAGTCATGGTGCCAGTGGTTATGAAGTTTCTTAGTTATAACAGAGAGCATTGCAGAAATAGAACAGGATAATGATGCCACAGAATTGACCCCTCATGGCCTTTACACCAGAATTACTTTTGAAAATTTGAAAACTACAGTTTTCTGTTGCAAAACTACGTGTTGCCTCAATATGGTCAGCAGGCCCCTCCCCTGTGCATCAGGAGCCAGTCCCGATGAAGGGTCTCAGCCTGAAATGTTGACTGTTTATTCCTCTCTGTAGGTGCTGTCTGATCTGCAGAGTTCCTCTGGCATTTTATGTGTGTTGCTGATTCGAAATTATCCTGCTTGCCTTTGAACCTCCATTGGCTGGGACTGGCTGCTCTGGGCTGGGGTCTGTCCACTGGCTGATTCAGGTGTGAATCTCCACCAGGTTCAGGAGCAGTTACTACCCCTCAACCATCAGGCTCTTGAACCAGAGGGGAGAACTTCACTCAACTTCACTTGCCCATCACCGGAATGTCTCCACAACCTATGGAGTCACTTTCAATGACTCTTCATTTCATGTCCTTGATATTTATTGTTTATTTATATATTATTATTGTTATTTCATTTTGTATTTGCACTGTTTGTTATCTTCTGCACTCCGGTAGAACACCCTAGTTGGGCGGTCTTTCATTGATTCTGTTATAGTTACTATTCTATAGATTTGTTGAGTATGCCGGCAGGAAAATGAAACTCAGGGTTGTATCTGGTGACATATATGTACTTTGCACTTTGAATGCTGTCTCCGAGGGGAGGAATTATTCAGCATCAAGGATGATCAGGGTGCATGAGAACATAGGATAGGGGCAGGCCACTCAGTCCCACCATTCAATGTACTCATGGCAGATCTACTTCATCTCCTCTTCTTGCTGGTTTATTACACCCCTCAATTCCCTGATCATTCAAAACTGTGCCTGCTTCCTCTCGGGAGGGCAGGGAATTCCGGATTCATCTCCCCCTGTTGAAAAATCCTTATGCCCCTCTGTTTTTAATGACCATCACCCCATTCTTGAGTCTACACCCACTGGCCACTCTATTAGGTACCTCCTGTACCGAATAAAGTGGCCACTGATTATGTTCGTGATCTTCTGCTGCCGTAGCCCACCCACTTCAAGATTTACCGCATTGTGCATTCAGAGATGCCTTTCTGCACGCCACGTGGGTTAGTTGAGTTACTGTCGCCTTCCTGTCAGCTTGAACCAGTCTGACCATTCCCCACTGACCTTTCTCATTAACAGGGCATTTTCACTGACAGAACTGCTGCTCACTGGATGTTTTTTTTAAATTCTTGCACCATTCTCAGTCAACTCTGGGGACCGTTGTGTGTGAAAATCCCAGGAGATCAACAGTTTCTGAGGTACTCAAACCACCTCCTCTGGCACCAGCAATCATTCCACTTGGATCCCATTTCTTCCCCATCCTGATGTTTGGTCTGAACAACAACTGAACCTCTTCACCATGTCTGCATGCTTTTATGCATTGAGTTGCTGCCACGTGATTGGCTGATTAGATAGATGCAGTAATGAGCAGGTGTACAGGTGTTCCTGATAAAGTGGCCACTGAGTGCGTGTCCCCGTCCCACTAAGTGGTGCGAGTGAGCTTGATTTCAACATTTACGAGAAGTTTGGACAGGTACATGGATGGTAGGGGTATGGAGGGCTATGGTCCCGGTGCAGGTTAATGGCTCAGCACAGACCGGATGGGTTGAAGGGCTTGTTTCTGTGCCATACTCTCCTATGACTCTATGGCTAGATGAAACATCTTGACATCTACCCCATCCTGTCCTCTCGGGATCTTATAAAATCTTACCCCTAGTTCCTATAAAGCTTACCCCTTGTTTCAATCCGGTTTAGTTCGCCTCCCATGCAAAGACAATTCTCAAATCCCTGGGTATTGTTTCTGCTCGGGATGGAAATATTTTACGTGTATCACAGTATCAAACACGACTCACACTAAAGTGCAGGAACCATGGCTGGAAAGTGGGAGGACTCAACAGGCAGGGCAGCACCATGGAGAGTGCTAGAGGTTCAGCACAACGTTGTGGGCCGAATGGCTTGTACTGTTCTATTAAGAGGAAACAAAAAGGCTAACTTTGCACTTCTCGCATGTTTTGACATCTTCCCTATCAATACCTTAAACGCTTTAGTCAGTGATTCGCTTTGGAAGGTTGAACCTTAAGGCAGAGTACAGGGTCAAATATCATGATTCATCGTAGTGTGGAGGAACAGAAGGATCTCAGTGTCCACTGTTATGTTTTGTAACTTCAAAACTTTTAAATTAATTCAAAGAAACTCACGGGAGTCCGAAAGTATGGGTGTAGTTCAAGTTTACTTTAAGTGAGGCGCGCACGTATCACGTGGTAACATGATGACATATGCAATCTATGTATTTTACATATAACCCACTGTGAATTATTTTAAACAACCAAGAATGCTTAATCAAACAATATATTCACAAGATTATTCAAATATTATTGAAATATTAAATACGCAACATCCATATCCATAGATGCCTTAAAGTTTGAGTGTGACTGTATGTTTACTGCTGTCTGATATGTGTTATATGTGCCTTGTGCTGTGTATGACTGTTGGTACTGTGTTTTGTACCTTGGCCTTGGAGGAATGCTGCTTCATTCGGTGGTATTCAAGGGTATTCATGTGTGGTTGAATGACAATTAAACTTAAGGGTGGTTAAGAAGGCATATGATGTGTTGGCCTTCAGGGGAATTAAGTTCAACAGTCGTGAGGTAATGTTGCAGCTCTATAAAACTTTGGTTAGGGCAGGGGTTTATTATTATTAGATTAGATTATGAGGACACGCAGTCCTCTTTTATTGTCATTTAGTAATGCATGCATATGAAATGATACAATATTCCTCCGGTGTGATATCACAGAAACACAGGACAGACCAAGAGTGAAAAACTGACAAAAACCTCATAATTATAACAACAGGAATTCTGCAGATGTTGGAAATTCAAGCAACACACATCAAAGTTGCTGGTGAACGCAGCAGGCCAGGCAGCATCTCTAGGAAGAGGTGCAGTGGACATTTCAGGCCGAGACCCTTCGTCAGGACTAACTGAAGGAAGAGTGAGTAAGGGATTTGAAAGTTGGAGGGGGAGGGGGAGATCCAAAATGATAGGAGAAGACAGGAGGGGGAGGGATGGAGCCAAGAGCTGGACAGGTGATTGGCAAAAGGGGATACGAAAGGATCATGGGACAGGAGGTCCGGGAAGAAAGACAAGGGGGGGGACCCAGAGGATGGGCAAGAGGTATATTCAGAGGGACAGAGGGAGAAAAAGGAGAGTGAGAGAAAGAATGTGTGCATAAAAATAAGTAACAGATGGGGTACGAGGGGGAGGTGGGGCCTAGCGGAAGTTAGAGAAGTCGATGTTCATGCCATCAGGTTGGAGGCTACCCAGACGGAATATAAGGTGTTGTTCCTCCAACCTGAGTGTGGCTTCATCTTTACAGTAGAGGAGGCCGTGGATAGACATGTCAGAATGGGAATGGGATGTGGAATTAAAATGTGTGGCCACTGGGAGATCCTGCTTTCTCTGGCAGACAGAGCGTAGATGTTCAGCAAAGCGGTCTCCCAGTCTGCGTCGAGTCTCGCCAATATATAAAAGGCCACATCGGGAGCACCGGACGCAGTATATCACCCCAGTCGACTCACAGGTGAAGTGTTGCCTCACCTGGAAGGACTGTCTGGGGCCCAGAATGGTGGTAAGGGAGGAAGTGTAAGGGCATGTGTAGCACTTGTTCCGCTTACACGGATAAGTGCCAGGAGGGAGATCAGTGGGGAGGGATGGGGGGGACGAATGGACAGGGGAGTTGTGTAAGGAGCAATCCCTGCGGAATGCAGAGAGAGGGGGGGAGGGAAAGATGTGCTTATTGGTGGGATCCCGTTGGAGGTGGCGGAAGTTACGGAGAATAATATGTTGGACCGGAGGCTGGTGGGGTGGTAGGTGAGGACCAGGGGAACCCTATTCCTAGTGGGGTGGCGGGAGGATGGAGTGAGAGCAGATGTACGTGAAATGGGGGAGATGCGTTTAAGAGCAGAATTGATAGTGGAGGAAGGGAAGCCCCTTTCTTTAAAAAATGAAGACATCTCCCTCGTCCTAGAATGAAAAGCCTCATCCTGAGAGCAGATGCGGCGGAGACGGAGGAATTGCGAGAAGGGGATGGCGTTTTTGCAAGAGACAGGGTGAGAAGAGGAATAGTCCAGATAGCTGTGAGAGTCAGTAGGCTTATAGTAGACATCAGTGGATAAGCTGTCTCCAGAGACAGAGACAGAAAGATCTAGAAAGGGGAGGGAGGTGTCGGAAATGGACCAGGTAAACTTGAGGGCAGGGTGAAAGTTGGAGGCAAAGTTAATAAAGTCAACGAGTTCTGCATGCGTGCAGGAAGCAGCGCCAATGCAGTCATCGATGTAGCGAAGGAAAAGTGGGGGACAGATACCAGAATAGGCATGGATAATTATAACATATAGTTACAACAGTGCAAGCAATACCGTAACTTGATGAAGAGCAGGCCGTGAGCACGGTAAAAAGTTCAAAGTCTCTTGAAAGTCCCACATCTCACACAGATGGGAGAAGGAAGAAAACTCTCCCTGCCATACCTGACCACGGTCCGACTCTGAGTCGTCCGAGAACTTCGAGCTCCGATCAGCCCTCCGACACCGAGCACAGAGCACCATCTCTGCCGAACGTTTCGACCTCAGCCCCAGCCGCCAGCAACAGGCAAAGCCGAGGATTTGGGACCTTCCCTCCGGAGATTCGCGATTGCACAGTAGCAGCAGCAGCGAACCGGGCATTTCAGAAGTTTCTCCACATGTTCCTCCGTGATTCTCACGGCTGTCTCCATCAATATTTCCCAACCTTTCCTATGGCATGGACCAATACCATTAAGCAAGGGGTCCACGGACCCCAGGTTGGCAACCCCTGGGTTAGTGTTCTGACTGAACACTTGGAGAATTGATTCGGTTCTGGTTGCCTCATTATAGGAAGGATGTGGAAGCTTTAGGGAGGGTGCAGAGGAGATCCACCAGGATGCTGCCTGGACCAGAGGGTATGTCTTATGAGGAGAGGTTGAGCGAGCAGGGGCTCTTCTCTTTGGAGAAGAGGATGAGAGGGAAACTCATAGAGATGTACCAGATGATGAGGCACAGATAGAGTGAACACCCAGAGGCACTTTCCCAGGGCGGACAGGGGGGCTAATACAAGGAGGCGTAACTTGAAGATGTTGAAAGGGGGGTATTGGGGTGACGTCAGTGTAGGTTTCTTTTAACAGTGAGAGTGGTGGGAGTGTGCACCACACGGCCAGGGGTGTGGTAGAGGTAGATACACCAGGGACATTTAAGAGAGATAGGTGCATAGATGAAAATAAAATGGAGGATTCTGTGGGAGGGAAACGTAAGATTGATCTTGGAGCAGGCTTAAGGATCGGCAGAATGTCATGGCCCAAAGTTCCTGCACTGTTCTGTAATGTTATCTGGTCTATTTAAGGGCGTCCTTCTAAAGCCCCAAAAGAAACAATTACTTAGACCTTCCAAAAGTAGACACACTGGTGCTGGTAATGAAAACAAGCTATTACACATGGACTATTGCAGGAAGGCCCACTAAGATTGGAACTTTCATCGGTTCTCAGCTTCCTCTTTCTCCGAATCCTGGGAAAGGGGTTGGTGGTGATGCCACTGAACCTCATAATTACCCACAAAAAAAATCACACACATCTCTGGCAGGAAGCAAACATTCTGTTTACAAGAAGTCCTGTTCTGTATTTGTCACATCATGGTGTCAGCAACAATGAGGAAACCTTTGTATGAATCATCCAGTTTCACCAGTGGAGAATCGAGTCAGTTAACCCCCTGTGTACATGTGGGAAATATCTGCAGGGTTTTAATCAGAAATCACATGCAGAGGATTCACTGCGATGACAGCTCAGCCTGTACATAGTTTTATTTCCACACATAACCTTTACTGTAAAAGAGAAAATTTTAAATGCTTGGGGCAGTCCTTTGAGTGGTTGGAATAAAAAGTGCAGATATTGTCACAAACAAACTCGTTGTGATACGATTCCTACACACATTTTTCTTTTTCAGGCAGAACAATCCATTCCTGTCATTTGACTGGTTTTAAATGAATGTTACATCAGAGAGGGAAAAAAAGGTTAAATCGCACGTTCGATAAGGCAGTAGTGTGCTTGGTTTAGAACAGGGTTACCGTAACATGAACAAAGTCACCAGAGAGAGAGACAGAAACTAGTGCATAGAGAAGTGGTTTATTCAACAAGAATGAGCGGCAGGCATCATACTGACACCCTTTCAGAGAAAGAAGCTTGTTCAACCAACATTACATGACATTTTATATGCTAAAGATCAAAGGACAATTCTACATTTACACTGTATCTACAATGCTTCCTTTGAATTACATATAAATTTTCACACCTCCTTCTTTGCTCCCACACTCCGGACAATCTGCCGTTGTTTTCACAGCTCTAGTGACCCATTGTCCAGAGCTGCATGTTAAACTTAATCTACAATCCACATTCAGATCTGAAGATTGGTTGCTGAAGTTAATAATTTGCTATATACCCTTACAAGGGATTCCCAACCTGGTGTCCATGGACCTCTCGGTTAATAGTAAGGTCCATGGCATAAAACAAAGTTGGGAACGCCCTGGTTTAGAACAACCCTGAATTAGGGTGGTCAGGTTTAGCAAGTGACAGCTTGAGGATGATTGACAATTGAACTAGGGAAGTTTTGATCAGCAGATGCAGAACTGTGATATCTGTTGTCCATGACGAGGGTGGGCAGTTGATTCCACCACCCAACCCCCCCCCCCCGCCGATTTATTAGGTGGTCTTCTAGAGTGTGGATGGTGGGGAGCGATGTGCCCGTGATGTATTGGGCTGACAATTGTTTCAGTGGAATCACTCAGCAAGCCAGGCAGCATCCACGGAGGGGAATAAACAGTTGACATTTTGGGCTGAGGCTCATCGTCAGGGCTGGAAAGGAAGGGGGGGAGGGCAAAAGCTTCCTTTTGGTGGGGGGAGGAGGAGGAGTGCAGGCTGACAAGTGATAGGTGATGGGAGGGTGAAGTAAGAAACCGTGAGCTGATAGGTGGAAGAGGTGAAGGGCTGAAGAAGAAGGAATCTGATAGGGGAGGAGAGTTGACCATGTAAGAAGGGGAAGGAGGAAGGGAACCAGAGGTAATAGGCAAGGAAGGAGAAGAAGAATTGGTGACAGGGGAACCAGAATGGGGAATGGAAAAAGAGGGAAGACGGAGGGGGGAGAATTCACCAGAAGTTAGAGAGAAAGATGTTCATCCTGTCAAGTTGGAGGCTACCCAGATGAAATATGAGCTGTTGCTTCTCCAGCCCAAGTTTGGTCTCATCATGGTAGCAGACATGTCAGAATGGGAATGGGATGTGGAATTGAAATGGGTAGCCACCGGGAGATCCTGCCTTTTGTGGCGGGCAGCGCGGAGATGCTCAACAAAGCTGTCTGCCAATCAGTGTCGGGTCTCACCGATGAAAAGGGGATCTAACAAGCAAGTTTTTCACACAGAAAGTGGTTGCTTTGGAACAAGCTGCTAGAGGAAGTGGTAGAGGCGGGAACAATGATAACAATTAAAAAATCTTTTCAGAATGTACGTGGATAGGAAAGATCTAATGGGGGGGGAAGGCAAACATAGGCAAGTGGGTAGGCTAGGACTTTACTGCTGAGGAGTGTGGGAGACTGAGGGGAGGGTGTCTTTATAGTGGGGCGTAGATAGGGTGAACACACATACTGTTTTACCCAAGGAGAGGGAAAGAGGGGCAAATTGGATCAGCTGGGGGGGGAGCGGTTGGTAGATGCGTTGGGGCCAGTGTGCTCCACCAGGGGCAGGGGCGTTGTGGTGCGGCTTCCATACTGGAACTGCCCCCCCCCCCCCCCGTTCACTTGGTGGGAGACGGGGTCTATCGTGGTGGACTGTGGATTGATGGCGCGAGGTTTTGACTCTTTTATTGTGTGATGGTGAGACCACTTGCGTGCCTTGCGCTGTGTGTGACTGTTGGTTCTGCGTTTTGCCCCTTGACCCCGGAATAACGCTGCCTTGTTTGGCTGCATTCATTATGGCTGAATGACAATTAAACTGGATTTGAAAAACTAGTTTTGGTGGTGTGCTGGCAGGAGGAGGTAAACATCCTTGGCCGGGCAAACACAAGAAAGAAGAGTCACTGCTGATCTCCCTGGCACTTGGTTAGAAAACAGGATTTTCCTACGTGATGACAATCATCTGCAGTCTGTGCCTTTGCTACGCAATGTTATTCTACAGAGGTGGAAAATGTGCTCAGAGGCCATTTTGGGAGCCCGCCGGACCTAAGGTTCCATGATGTCAGTGTGTCGTTTTGGAGCACTCTTGTGTGGTTTTGAAAGATGGGAGGTGAGCGAGGGTGGGTGGGAGGGAGGGGTTTACCCTCCTGCTCTGCCGTTAGAGATGAAGTATATTGAGTCATGTGGTTTCAGAAGAGCCTTGTCTGCTTCTATTGCCTGCACCATTTCCTCTTGCAAATGTCAAGCGGCTGCAACCAGAACAAAAATTCAGCGTTTTAGCAACACAAAGTGGTTCCCCCCATTCTGCGTCGGGTCTCACCCATATAAAGACTATTTAGAGGAGATCTGAGAGGAGTTTTTTCACACAGAAAGTGGTTGGTATGGAACGAGCTGCCAGAGGAAGTGGTGGCGGGGTGTACCATTACAACATTTAAAGCACTTTTCAATAGGTACGTGGATAGGAAAGGCTTAAGAGAAGAAGGGACTGGAATAGAAGTGCAGATTTACTTGGATGCCGCCAGGACTTGAGCTATTAAAGCGTAACCACGAGCGCAAAACAAGGAATGGGACAGCAAAGTTTCCACACACACACACACACACAGTACACTTCTAAAGCTGTTTCTTTTCTGGTTGCTTCAGATCCTAGTATGGAAACATCACTGCCCAGGAAAAACACAGCCCAGTCCATCACAGGAAAGGCCCTCCCCACCATTGAGCACATCTACATGCAGCGCAGTCACAGGAAAGCAGCCTCCATCATCAAGGACCTCATGACCCAGGCCCTGCTCTTTACTTGCTGTTACCATCAGACAGGAGGAACACACCGCCAGGTTCAGGAACAGTTACTACCCTACAAAATTTTATTAAATGAGTAGTGCAAAAAAGAAAGCAGAACACCCCAAATCGCTTCTCTGGGGCGCGGGGGGGAGGTGGTTAGAGTGTCAGATTATTAGAGGTGGGGTAAAAGACCCATCCAAGGAATAATAGAGGACAGGAGAGGAGGGAGGCGTAGAAGCTGAGGGAGGGGATTTCAGTAGCAGGACACGCAGTGACCAGTGGTGGGACCCACGAGAGACGTAAGTCTTAGCTGTGAGGGTGGGGATGGAACTTGAAGAAGAACCAACCCAAAACAACAGAGGGTGGTGGGTAAGTGGAACGAGTTACCAATGTCTGGACACAACACGACATGTAAAAGGCATTCAGACAGGTACATGGATAGGAAAGGTTCGGATCAGGGGTCTCTAACCTGGGGTCCACGGCATAAAAAAGGTTGGGAGCTCCTGGAGCTGAGGGATATGGGCCAATCGCTGGCAGATGGGATGAGCCAAGGTAGCCAACATGGTCAGTGGTATGAGCTGGGCCGAGAGGCCAGATAAATCTGTGACTCAAAGGCACACAGAAAGTGAATCACTTAGGCACTGAGACCACTGACAAACTTGAAAGGGTTGTGTGTGCTAAATTAATGTTTGAGGTTTAAAGACCTTTAACCTCTGTGTGGGAGAGCTGACAGCTCAGCAGAATTGTTTTGCATGTAGCTGCAGGAGGAAGGGGAAGTTCTCTGTCTCCTCTCCGAGGCAGCTGCACATCACCTGTTCTTTCCACCAGATAATGCGAGGTGCCACCGCTCGGACCGCTGAGGCACGACGCATCTTCCGCTCCTCGCCGTGAGCTGCGCGGGCATGAATAATTAAACTGCGCCACGATTAGGGCGTGGGGGTGGGAGGGAAGAATGGAAAATTCACAGTGCCACAGACTGTCTCCCAGCAGCGTAGCCTACACAGGTCTGCAACACACACACAAACACACACACACACACACACACACACATACACACACACACACACACACACACATACACACACACACACACACACACACACACACACACACACACACGCACACGCACACACAATGCAGAGGAACTCAGCAGGTCAGGCCACATCATTGGAGGGGAATAGACAGTCAACGTTTCAGGCCAAGAAAAGGATTTTGTGCTTTCCTGGCATATATGACGAATAAACTCTTCTCAGGCATCTAGCCGGGTACGGGTATCCATTATAACCAACGTTTTGATGCCAAACTCCGCGATGACAAAGCCCGAGAAGAGTTTGTTCGTAGAATCGGACTTGGATGTGAAACTCGTTGTTTTGCAGCAGCACTACGGAACAAAGGTATAAAAATTACTATAGGTTGCAAAATAAATAGTTCAAAAAGAATGAAAGCGGGTTCATTGCTTATTTTAAAAACGCAAACACGAGGAATTCTGCAGATGCTGGAAATTCAAGCAACACACATCAAAGTTGCTGGAACGCAGCAGGCCAGGCAGCATCTCTAGGAAGAGGTACAGTCAATGTTTCAGGCCGAGACCCTTCATCAGGACTAACTGAAGGAAGAGTTAGTAAGGGATTTGAAAGTGGGATGGGGAGGGGGAGATCCAAAATGATAGGAGAAGACAGGAGGGGGAGGGATGGAGCCAAGAGCTGGACAGGTGATAGGCAAAAGGGATACGAGAGGATCATGGGACAGGATGTCCGGGGAGAAGGAAAAGGGGGAGGGGGGAAAAACCCAGAGGATGGGCAAGGGGTATAGTCAGAGGGACAAAAAGGAGAGAGAGAGAGAAAGAAAGTATATATATAAATAAATAACGGATGGGGTACAAGGGGGAGGTGAGGCATTAACGGAAGTTAGAGAAGTCGATGTTCATGCCATCAGGTTGGAGGCTACCCAGACGGAATATAAGGTGTTGTTCCTCCAACCTGAGTGTGGCTTCATCTTTACAGTAGAGGAGGCCATGGATAGACATGTCAGAATGGGAATGGGACATGGAATTAAGATGTTCATTGCTCATTCATAGATCTGATGGCGGAGAGGAAGAAGCTATTTCTGAATCGCTGAGTGGGGGTCTTCAGCCTCCCCATGTCAGCAGCAGAGGAGGGCATGACCCACTCAGTAATGGCCCTTAATGACGGATGGTGATGAAATGTATCAACTCCTGCCCTAGAAGTGACTTGGATCTGCTCCAGTTTACCTACCAGAGCAACATGCCCCCACCAGATGCCATCTCACTGGCTCCTCACCCAATCCTGGAACATCTAGCCATCAGGATGCTCTTTATCGACTACAACTCAGCATTCAATACCATCGTCTCCTCAAGACTAATCAATAAGCTTGGCCTCATTATCTCCTTGTGCAATTAGATCCTCGATTTCCTCGCTTGCAGACCCCAGTCAGTTTGGATTGGCAACAGCATCTCCTCCACGATCTCCATCACAAGGCTGTGTGCTTAGCCCCCCGCTCTATTCACTTTACACTTCTGACTGTGCGACTAAGCACAGCTCTAATGCCATATTAAAGCAGATCTCAGAGGTATATATGGGGATGTAAACGTACTTTGATAATAAATAGAGAGGTACGATAGCACGGTGGTTAGCAAAACGCTTTACAGTACCGGCGACCCAGGTTCGATTCCCATCACTGCCTGTAAAGAGTTTGTACGTCCTCCCCGTAACCTGAATGTGTTTCCTCCCACATTCCAAAGACGTACCGGTCGGTAGGTTAGTTGGTCATTGTAAATTGTCTCGTGATTAGGCTAGGGTTAAATCGGGGGGTTGCTGGGTGGCGCGGCTCGAAGGGCCGGAAGGGCCTGTTCCACGCTGTATCCCAATCAATCAAAACAGAAAGAAAAACTGACTTTGAGCTTTGCCTTCTTGATGCACCACCTCTTGAAGATGTCCTTGATGGTGGGGAGGGTAGTCTCCCCCCCCCCCCCCCCCCCCCCCGCTTTGGAGACGTACCAGTACTCCTCAACCACTGGACGAATAGTGTCACATCGAGGAATCGACATTTTGTCCACAGCAACAAACAACTTGCTGGAGGAACTCAGTGGGTTGAGCAGCACCTGTGAGGGAGAGAAACTGTTGACATAGCGGGTGGGGACCCTGCATCAGGACCAAATGTTGACAATTCCCTTGCTCCCACAGATGCTGATCGACCCTGAGTTCCTCCAGCAGATTGTGAGTTGCTCCAGATTCCAGCACCAGCACTCGCTTATGACTCCAGTATCTTACAAGACCATAAGACCATGAGATATAGGAGCAGAATTAGGCCATTCAGCCCATCATGTCTGCTCTGCTATTTCATCATGGCAAACCCTCTTTCCCTCTCAGCCCCAATCTCCTGCCTTCTCCCCGTATCCATCCCTTCGTGTCCTGACCAATCAAGTATCTACCAACCTCTGCCTTAAATATACCCAATGACTTGGCCTCCACAGCTCCCTGTGGCAATGTGTTCCACAGATTCACCACCCTCTGGCAAAAGAAATTCTTCCTCATCTCCGTTCTAAAAGGATGCCCCTCTATTCTGATGCCCCTCTAAGTCCTCTGTTCTTAGACTCCCTCACCATAGGAAACATCCTATCCACATACACTCTATCAAGGTTTTTTAACATTCGATAGGTTTCAATGAGGTCATCCCTCATTCTTCTGAATTTTGTCTGCGTGCTTCCCTTGCTTTTAATTACAGATTAACTTTATTAAAGACAATGCATAAAACCATGCTGACATGGTCAGGAAGCTGTTGTTGTTCAGACAAACATCAGGATGGGTAAGAAATATTAGTTGACTAAGTTTGACCATAGAATGATTGTTGGTGCCAGACGGGGCAGTTTGAGTATCTCAGAATCTCCTGATCTCCTGGGGTTTTCACACACAACAGTCTCTAGTGTTTACAGAGAATGGTGTAAAAAAACAAAAAAACATCAAGTGAGCGCCAGTTCTGTGGGTGAAAACACTTCGTTAATTTTTTTTTTGGCGTGTCACACCAGACAGTCAGCCATTCTTGTCTGGCACGTGCTGTCAGGATTGGTCTCCTTTTGGAATAACCAGGTCACGATATGAACGTTCCTGACTCGACCCTTTTTTTACAAGGCCGAGTGGCTAGCTCAACGCTCAACCCGGCACGGATGGAAAGTGTGCTCGAAGGGGTGGCCCAACTTGGATTCGAACTCGGGAGCCTTCGCTCCGGAGTCTGGCGCTGATGCCACTGCGCCACCAGCCGGCCACTTTGTTAATGAGAGAGGTCATAGGAGGACGGCCAGACTGGTTCAAGCTGACAGGAGGGCAACAGTAACTCAAATAACCACACGTTACAACAGAGGCGTACAGAAGAATCTCTGAGTGCACCACAAGAGGATTCGAGTACGGGAGCAGGGAGGTACTACTGCAGTTGTACAAGGCCTTGGTGAGACCACACCTGGAGTATTGTGTGCAGTTTTGGTCCCCTAATCTGAGGAAAGACATCCTTGCCATAGAGGGAGTACAAAGAAGGTTCACCAGATTGATTCTTGGGATGGCAGGACTGTCATATAATGAAAGACTGGATCGACTAGGCTTATACTCTCTGGAACTTAGAAGATTGATGGGGGATCTTATTGAAACGTATAAAATCCTAAAGGGATTGGACAGGCTAGATGTAGGAAGATTGTTCCCGATGTTGGGGAAGTCCAGAACGAGGGGTCACAGTTTGAAGATAAAGGGGAAGCCTTTTAGGACCGAGATGAGGAAAAACTTCTTCACACAGAGAGTGGTGAATCTGTGGAATTCTCTGCCACAGGAAACAGTTGAGGCCAGTTCATTGGCTATATTTAAGAGGGAGTTAGATATGGCCCTTGTGGCTAAAGGGATCGGGGGTATGGAGGGAAGGCTGGTACAGGGTTCTGAGTTGGATGATCAGTCATGATCATACTGAGTGGCGGTGTAGGTTCAAAGGGCCGAATGGCCTACTCCTGCACCTATTTTCTATGTTTCTAAGTGGATCTCTTGAAGCGGATGGGCTACAGCAGCAGAAGATTTCAAACACACATTCACTGGCTACTTTATTAGGTACAGGAGGTACACAACAAAGTGACCGCCGAGCGTGGACTGGAGAATGGTCATCAGGAGCATAATCGACATCAGTGAATTTGTGGATGAATGACAGCAAACTCTCTCCCAACAAAATAACTGTGGGGGAAGTGAACGCAAAGCACCCTCTGTTACAGTGGCTCCTTTTGGCAACGACAGTCGACAGAAGCCACATCTGACAACGTTTAGACATCTGGAAAATATGGGGGAAAACCCAAGGTGAGAGAGACCACAGAATCTGTGAGTCATGTGGGACCAAGATAAAAAGGAATTGTGTTCTATCACTACTCCACTGTCTGTGTTGGCCTTGTACTTTCACTGAGATAGAACACTTCTGGAGAGTGGGAATGTCTCTTTGTTCATATGAAAAGGGAACTGAAATTTGAATAACTTTTCCTGCTTTGTTATTATAATCGGTGGGCTGTGCTTGCCAAATATAGATGGCTTAGTTTAACTAATTAACTATTAATTGTGAAAGAGCTAACATCTCCCTATTAAAATTCTCAATGTAGGGTCTTTGCCCAAAATGGCAACTGTTTACTTCCCTCCATAGAGGCTGCCTGGCCTGCTGAGTTCCTCCAGCATTTTGTGTGTGTTGCTCTGGACTGCCAGCATCTGCAGGCTCACTTGTATCTCTCTTCTCCACTTTCAGCACCATGCTCTCCCTCTCCCTCACCCTCTCTGTCCCTCTACCCCTCTTTCTCCCCCTTTCGCTCTCCTCCTCTCTCTCCCTCACTCTCCCCTCTCTCTATCCCTCTCCCTCACTCCCATTTCTCTCACTCTTTCCCTTCTTTTATCTCCCTCTCTCCCCTCTTTCAGTCACCTTTCTCTCTACCTCTTTCCCCTTTTTTTCCTCCTCTCTTCCCCTCTTGTTGACAGGTGGATTCCCAAAACATCAACTGTTAATTCCCCCTTTGGAATAAACGTGAAGCAGATGTTCCCAATAGTGGGGGCATCTAGGACCACAAGGCAGAGCCTCCGGATACAAGGACGTCCCTTTAGAACAGAGACGGGGAGGAAGAGGGTGCCAGAGGGTGGTGAATCTGTGGAACTCATTGTAAACTGTTTATCATTAAGAATGAAAATCACTTCCTGACTTTTGTTTCACAAGAACCATAAAAGTTTGACGATGATGACTTCTAAAACAAAAGCAAAAAATGCTGGTGTTACTCAGCAGGTCAGTCAGCGACCGTGGAGAGGGAAACGGAGTCAACGTTTTGGGCTGAATACCTTTTGCTTTCCTGCAAGATACTAACTTTTCCACAGACCGGCACGGTGGGAGTCGGCATGACAGCTGCAAGATCGAGGTATCAAGGACACGACCATCCCAGCCAACACACTCTTCGTCCCCCTTCCCTCCGGGAGAAGGCTCAGGAGCTTGAAGACTCGTACGGCCAGATTTGGGAACAGCATCTTTCCAACTGTGATAAGACTGCTGAACGGATCCTGACCCGGATCTGGGCCGTACCCTCCAAATATCCGGACCTGACTCTCGGTTTTTTTGCACTACCTTACTTCCCATTTTTCTATTTTCTATTTATGATTTATAATTTAAATTTTTAATATTTACTGATTTTAACTATTTTTAATATTTAATATTTGTAATCCAGGGAGTGGGAAGCGCAGAATCAAATATCGCTGTGATGATTGTACGTACTTTATTGTTTGGCGACATAAGTAAATTTGATTTCCACCCCTTGCTGTCTATGAGGAGTTTGCACGTTCTCCCTGTCACCGCACGGGTCCCCTCCCACAGGCATACAGATATAGGGTCAGTAAGTTGTGGGCACACTCTGTGACATCAGAAGTGTGGCAACACTTGCGGGCAACCCGAAATGATTTTTGCCGATGTGATTTAACCCAAAATGCCACATTTTACTGTATGTTTCAATGTGCATTTGATAAATAAATCCAGTTTTTTAATCAATTTACTTGTGTTAACCCACCCAGTATGGTCTTTAGATTGTGGGGGCAAAGCAACGCATTCAACGGAGAGCACGTTCAAACTCCTTGCAGAGGACCCTGGGACTGAACTCTGAACTCCAACACCCCCAGCTGTAATGGCGCCCCCATCTTTAGTCTTTTCTTAGCTCAGTGATGGCATGATTATTGGTCACCCGGGGGATGATTAATTCATCGCCCTCTTAGTGTTCTGGTTTCACTGAAACCTCCTCCAGTCTGCACTGGATTTTCCAGTGCTTTGTCAGTGGCAGCATTTGGGGCTGTTCCTCACCAGAATCATTTCTGAAGTCCGACACCACTCGACCGTTCACTGCTGCTGTAATTAACAAAGGACCTTACTGACGACCGTTAAGCCGTTTGGTTGCTTACAGCACTGACACCAACATGTGTCGGGTGGATGATGAAGTTCTTTTGGGCCGCACGGTAGCGAGGTGGTTAGCACACCGTTTTACAGTACCCGGGCTCAATTTCCGTCGCTGTCTGTGAGGAGTTTGCACGTCCTCCCCGTGGCTGGGTGGGGTTCCTCCCACAGTCCAAAGAATTGCCGGTTGGTAGGTTAATAGGTTATTGTAAACTGTCCTGTGATTGGTCTAGGGTTAAATCAGGAGTTGCTGGGCTGCGTGGCACATAGGGCTGGAGGGGCCTATTCCTCGTTGTATCTCAATAAATTAGTTTTGAGGATGAACCCTACCCAGACCATTGTGAAGTGTCTGCCAGGAAAAAGATCGCATCCCATTAGTTCCGCAGACTTCACAGGAGGCATTTTACATATTTTGTTTCTAATTTTTTAAAAAGAAATACGGCACACTTCTGGCCTAACGAGCCTGCAACCGCCCAATTACACTGGTGTGACCAATTAACCTGCCAAGCGGTACACATTTGGACTGTGGGAGGAAACCCACGCGGCCACACTGAGAATGGACAAACCGCTTACAGATGATGCCGGCAATTGTCCTGGGTGGCTGGCACTGTAACAGGGTTACACGGCGGTGCTGCCCACCACTCCAGTCGAACACAAGAAAAAAAGTTTATAAAGCTCCCGAGTGGGCCAGAAACATCTCTCTGTGTACATCAGCTGTGCCAAGTCTCTATGTGAACAGAACTGAGGATGATTTTAATCTTTTTGTGGGAGCTAATGGGTATGGGAAGAATCTTAGGAAGGATTCCAAGAAAATTTAGCTCATTGGTATCATGGGATTTTTGGGACTGATTGAATGGGAAGTCAAGGTCATTCGAGGAGCAGCGTGTTGACAGCACACCAAGTGTTCAACGGATCATTTTGATATCAGAGAACGTATACAACATGCAACCCGAAATTTTTACTCTTCACAGACATCCTCAAAACAGAAGAAAACCCCAAAGAATAAATGATAGGGAATGTTAGAACCCCAAAGCCCCCCTCTCCTTCCCATGCACAAGCAACTGCAAAGCATCATCCCTCCCCCTCCCCCTTTCCTCTCATTCCAGCAGGAAGCATCAGCGTGCACCACCCGCCAGCAAACAATAGCAAAGTCCCCAAGGGTCTCGGTCCATCAAAAACTAGTTCATGACCCAGCACTTCGACATGTCACAGGCTCTCCCTCACTCGCTGATGAGGAAGAGAGAGGTAACACTCATTCCACAGTGAGAGTGGTGACTGACGGCTTGCATTAGAATCGGCAGTGAACTCTCTCTCACCATTGAGAGAGCGAGACGACCAGACATCTGCCTCTGCTGTCTCGATGCCCCGATCTGCTGCGACACTGCTGAAGAGTCCTCCCTCTCAGTGTAATGGAGAGACCATTAAGAGTGCTTACTGGGGTGAAACCTTGGCCAGGTGCACCCCTTAGTCAGACCCCGGCATCCATGGTGAGCAGTTGGTGGGCGGGAGGTGGCCAGGGGTGTCAGGACCCATGGGAGTGAAGGGTGCGGGGAGGCATTTGAAGATTGTGGGGGTGGGGCTGGCACGTTAGCGCAGCGGTCAACGTTACGCTTTACACCACCGGTGACCAGTTCAACTCGTGCCGCTGTCTGTAAGGGGTGTGTCTGCTGTCGGTGTGACAGTGTGAGTGCTCCAGTTTCCTCCCGCATCTAAATGAATGGATGGGAGGGGTAGGGAGGGCTCTGGACCCAGTGCAGGTTGATGGGAGTAGGCTGTTTAAATGGTTTGGCACGCACTAGATGGGCCAAAGGGCTTGTTTCTGTGCTGTGACTCTGTCTGGGTTACAAATAGGAACATGCCAGGCAATGTTGGCACTGGTAGCATGGTGACACTGAGGGGCTGCCCCCAGCACGCCTTCGGAGTGTGTAGGTCTTGATGCAAGCAACCCATTTCACTGTGTGTTTCGATGACCATGTGACAGATAAAGCCAATCTTCCATCCTAAGCCTCCGGCCTCGAAAGGGTAGGCTTCCTCGTACAATATACAAGTTCCATCCCGAAGCCCCTAACCCCAATGAAACCTGTAGATTAAAGATAATGAGAACTCTTCTGGGGCAGTTGGTAGTTGGCGTTGAACTTCGCGGCAAAGCTAGCACTGCTGTTACACGATGGAATGGAACAGGCCATTCGGCCCATCATGTCACCTCTGACCTTTGTGCTCACGTACCTGCATTTGGACTACATCCTTCAACACCTTCCCTATCATGAGCATTTGGTGGCTCTGGACCTGTACTCGCTGGAGATGAGAAGAATGAGAGAGGAACCTCACTGGAACCTGTTGAATGTTGAAAGGACTAGATAGAGTGGACATGGAGAGGATGTTTCCAATAGTGGGGAAGTCTAGGACCAGAGGGCACAGCCTCAGAATACAAGGACGTTCCTTAAGAACAGAGATGAGGAGGAATTTCTTTATTCAGAGGGTGGTTACGCTATGGAATGCATTGCCAGAGATGCCTGTAGAGATCAAGTCATTGGGTCATTTAAAGTGAAGGTTGACAGGTTCTTGATTAGCAAGGGAGTCAAAGGCTATGCGGAGAAGGCAGGAGAATAAGATTGAGAGGGTTAATAAATTAGCCATGATGAAATGGTGGAACAGACTTAATGGGCTGAATGGCCTATATCTGCTCCTATGTTTTATGATTGTCTATCTTAAGATCTTGCTGGTCTTTTCTGTATATATAGTGTATGACATTGGAATGGAAAACAGGTGGACCCGTCACAAGTTTAAGAACTCTCCCCAGTGTGCAGGGTGGGAGACAATCTCAGTGATAGCAGGAACACAGTAAAGTTGAGTGCTGTAGACACTCACTGGGCAAACTAAGGCGTTTTCCCCAATGGATCTGAGGGCTTGGTAAAAAAGGAGTTTTTTCAGCCAGAAGGTGGTGAATCTGTGGAATTCATGGTACTGTGGGGGCCAAGTCATTGGGCGTATTTAGGGTGGAGATTGATAGGTTCTTGATTGCTAGAGAAACCAAGGGTTACAGTAGACTGGTGTTGAAAAATAATCAGCCAAAATCGAATGCTGAAGCAGACTCGATGGGCTGAATGGCCTAATTCTGCTATATGTTATGGTCTATGTCCTTGTTGAACAATTATCCAACATTTCACTCAAAATCTCCACCCACCCTGCTCATGGACTGTTTGTCCCACTCACATCAGGGAGGAGACTGTGCAGCATCCACCCTAGGACCACCAGACTCAAAAACAATTACTTCCCCCAAGCCGTCAGACCCATCAACACCTCCACCCGCTAACGCACCCCATCACCTCTACATTCATATGAGCCTCTCCTCTCCACAGTCCCTCACCACCCCCTTCATCCCCCCATTCACTGTCACTTTACACTGACACTCCACACCTCATACCCACACTGACACACTCCTCTCCACAGTCCCTCACCACCCTCTTCATCCCCCATTCACTGTCACTGTACACTGACACTCCACACCTCATACCCACACTGACACATTCCTCTCCACAGTCCCTCACCACCTCCTTCATCCCCCATTCACTGTCACTTCACACTGACACTCCACACCTCATACCCACACTGACACACTCCTCTCCACAGTCCCTCACCACCCTCTTCATCCACCCATTCACTGTCACTTTACACTGACACTCCACACCTCATACCGACACTGACACACTCCTCTCCACAGTCCCTCGCCACCCCCTTCATGCCCCATTCACTGTCACTTCACACTGACACTCCACACCTCATACCCACACTGACACACTCCTCTCCACAGTCCCTCACCACCCCCTTCATCCCCCCATTCACTGTCACTTTATAATGCAGCTCTATAAAACTCTGGTTAGGCCACACCTGGAGTACTGTGTCCAGTTCTGGTCGCCTCACTATAGGAAGGATGTGGAAGCATTGGAAAGGGTACAGAGGAGATTTACCAGGATGCTGCCTGGTTTAGAGAGTATGCATTATGATCAGAGATTAAGGGAGCTAGGACTTTACTCTTTGGAGAGAAGGAGGATGAGAGGAGACATGATAGAGGTGTACAAGATAGTAAGAGGAATAGATAGAGTGGATAGCCAGCACCTCTTCCCCAGGGCAGCACTGCTCAATACAAGAGGACATGGCTTTAAGGTAAGGGGTGGGAAGTTCAAGGGGGATATTAGGGGAAGGTTTTTTACTCAGAGAGTGGTTGGTGTGTGGAATGCACTGCCTGAGTCAGTGGTGGAGGCAGATACACTAGTGAAGTTTAAGAGACTACTAGGCAGGTATATGGAGGAATTTAAGGTGGGGGGGTTATATGGGAGGCAGGGTTTGAGGGTCGACACAACATTGTGGGCCGAAGGGCCTGTACTGTACTGTACTATTTCTATGTTCTTTATACTGACACTCCACACCTCATAACCCACACTGATACAGTCCTCTCCACGGTCCCTCAACACTGTCTTCACCCCCCCCATTCACTGTCACTGTACACTGACACTCCACACCTCATACCTACACTGACACACCCCTCCTACCAGTTTGATCCCTCCTTAATCCCTCTTTTAAACCACCTGTCTCTCCCATCCAAAATGTTCACATTGTTCTCATCAAAGGAGAGTCCCATCCCTGATCAGAGAGGGTAGGGTCTGACACCATCTATCAGCTACATACAGTGCAGTCCCAACATCTCTACAACAGTTCACACCTCCGTTCATGCAAAGGTATGTCTAATGGCTCTCTCATTACCTCTACAACTCTTAATGACCCTCGTGTGATTGCTATACGTACCTTTAAACAACTCACAGGGTTTATAAACTGGAAAACCACCCATCATGGATCAGAACTGAAGAAGCCTCTCAGATGAGTGATGAAATGTCTTCCAGACAACACAACAAGTCCAAGTGCCTTGGTTTACTACTGCTTGATACTTGATACCTTATGTACAGATACTCATGCATCTATCATCAGAATCGGAATCAGAATCAGAATCAGGTTTATTATCACCGGCATGTGACGTGAAGTGTGTTAACTTAGAAGCAGAAGTTCAATGCAACACATAATCTAGCAGAGAGAGAGAGAAAAAAATAATAAAACATAATAATAAATAAACAAGTAAATCAATTACTTATATTGAATAGATTTTTTAAAATGTGCAAAAGCAGAAATACTGTATATTAAAAAAGTGAGGTAGTGTCCAAGGGTTCAAAGTCCATTTAGGAATTGGACGGCAGAGGGGAAGGAGCTGTTCCTGAATCGCTGAGTGTGTGCTTTCAGGCTTCTGTATCTCCTACCTGATGGTAACAGTGAGAAAGGGGCATGCCCTGGGTGCTGGAGGTCCTTAATAATGGACGCTGCCTTTCTGAGACACCTCTCCCTGAAGATGTCCTGAGTACTTTGTAGGCTAGTGCCCAAGATGGAGCTGACTAGATTTACAACCTTCTGCAGCTTCTTTCGGTCCTGTGCAGTAGCCCCTCCATACCAGACAGTGATGCAGCCTGTCAGAATGCTCTCCACAGTACAACTATAGAAGTTTTTGAGTGTATTTGTGGACATGCCAAATCATTTCAAACTCCTAATAAAGTATAGCCGCTGTCTTGCCTTCTTTATAACTGCATCAGTATATTGGGACCAGGTTAGATCCTCAGAGATCTTGACACCCAGGAACTTGAAGCTGCTCACTCTCTCCACTTCTGATTCCTCAATGAGGATTGATATGTGTTCCCTCATCTCGCCCTTCCTGAAGTCCATAATCAGCTCTTTCGTCTTACTGGTGTTGAGTGCCAGGTTGTTGCTGTGGCACCACTCCACTATTTGGCATATCTCACTCCTGTATGCCCTCTCGTCACCACCTGAGATTCTACCAACAATGGTTGTATCATCAGCAAGTTTATAGATGGTATTTGAGCTATGCCTAGCCTCACAGTCATGTGTATATATATAGAGAGTAGAGCAGTGGGCTAAGCACACACCCCTGAGGTGCGCCAGTGTTGATCGTCAGCGAGGAGGATATGTTATCACCAATCCGCACAGATTGTGGTCTTCCTGTTAGGAAGTCGAGGATCCAATTGCAGAGGGAGGTACAGAGGCCCAGGTTCTGCAACTTCTCAATCAGGATTGTGGGAATGATGATATTAAATGCTGAGCTATAGTCGATGAACAGCATCCTGATGTAGGTGTTTGTGTTGTCTAGGTGGTCTAAAGCCGTGTGGAGAGCCATTGAGATTGCGTCTTCCATTGACCTATTGTGGCGATAGGCAAACTGCAATGGGTCCAGGTCCTTGTTGGGACAGGAGTTCAGTCTCGTCATGACCAACCTCTCAAAGCATTTCATCACTGTTGATCACTTCATGTATATACAATCAGTCTATGTATATAATCTGTTGGAAAATATGTATCTTGGGTGGTTGACGGTTGGGTTGAGTTGTTTTCTGGTCTAGGCAAATCACTTGCAAAAAAATGTTTCATCACCATACAGGGAGACAGCATCAATGCACTATTGATTGTGGTGTGTCCTCTGAAAGTTTGACCTTCATGTACTTTTCAATCAGCTGATTGGTCGTCATTATGGAAACTTCATTGTGATAAGGGGAGGAAGCCTTGTCACTGATTTGTTGTCTCCTTGTATGGTGATGAAACATTTGGAAGTACATCGCCAAGATCAGAGAACAACTCAGCCCAGCCATGTAAGCTTATGTTATATACAGTGCCTATAAAAAGTATTTATAGGCCCTTTGGAACTTCCACCCCTTGGAAGTTTTCATGCCTTCTTGTTTTACAACATTGAATCACAGTGAGTGGATTTAATTTGGGTTTTTTTGACACTTATCAACAGAAAAAGACTCATGTCAAAGCGAAAGCAGATCTCTACAAAGTGATCTAAATTAATTGCAAATATAAAACACAAAATAATTGACTGTATAAGTAATCACCCCCCCCCCCACTTTAATATGACACACCAAGTCATCACTGCTGCAGCCAATTGGTTTTAGAAATCACATAATTAGTTAATTGGAGATCTGTTTTTGGAGACCTGTGTGCGGTCAAGGTGTTTCAGTTGATTGTAGTAAAAATACACCTGTATCTGGAAGATCTCACTGCTGGTGAGTCAGTATCCTGGCAAAAACTACACCATGAAGACAAAAAAACACTCCAAGCAACTCTATGAAAAGGTTATCGAAAGCACAAGTCAGGAGATAGATACAAGAAAACTTTCAAGTCACTGAATATCTCTTGGAGTACAATTAAATCAATCTGGAAATGGAAAGAATATGGCACAGCTGTAAATCTGCCTAGAGCAGGCCGTCCTCAAAAGCTGAGTGACCGTGCAAGGAGGGGACGAGTGAGGGAGGCCACCAAGAGACCTATGACAACTGTGCACTTGACAGCTGTTGTCTAAGTGCTTCACCAGGGGCAGCTTTATGGCAGTGTGGCAAAAAGAAAGCTACTGTTGAAAAAAATCTGACATGAAATCTCGGCTAGAGTTCGCCAAAAGACTTGTGGGAGACTTCGAAGTCCAGCTGGAAGAAAGTTCTATGGTCTGATGAAACCATTGACCATAGCCATGGCCATCAAACTAAATACTAAGTTTGGAATAAACCAAACACCACACATCATCAAAAACACACCATCCCTACCGTGGAAATGCTTCACTGCACCAGGTCCTGGAAGGTTTGTGAAGGTAGAGGGTAAAATGAATGCAGCAAAATTCAAGGAAATCCTGGAGGAAAACCTGCTGCAGTCTGCAAGAGAAATGTGACTTGGGAGATGATTTGTTTTCCAGCAAGAAAATGACCCCAAGCATAAAGCCAAAGCTACACAAGAATGGATTTAAACCGACAAAGTTAATGTCCTGGAGTGGCCAAGTCAAAGTCCTCAAAGCAACTGAGAATTTGTGGATGGACTGGAAAAGGGCTGTTCACTCACAATCCTCATGCAATCTGACAGAGCTTGAGCAGTTTTGTAAAGAAGAATGGGGAAAAATAGCAGAGTCCAGATGTGCAAAGCTGATAGAGACCTACCCACACAGACTCAAGCTGTAATTGCTGCCAAAGGTGCATCTACTAAATACTGACTTGAAGGGGGTGAGTAATTATGCAATCAATGAATTTGTCTTTTATATTTGTAATTAATTTAGATCACTGTAGAGATCTGTTTTCACTTTGATACAAAAATTATTTTTCTATTGATCAGTGTTAAAAAAGCCAAATTAAATCCACAGTGATTCAATGTTGTAAAACAGTAAAACATGAAAACTTCCGAGGGTGTGGGGGTGAATACATTTTATGGGCACTGAGTATCCAGTTACACTCAGTTACTTGTAGATTATGCCTTATAGTAATGCTTTTATATTTATGCATATTGTTTTTTTTGTTCTTTTATTGTGTTCTTTATGCTTGTTGTGTTTTATTGTGCTGTGTCTGATCCAGAGTAATAATCATTTCCTTCTCCTTTACACTTACGCTCTGAAGAATAGCAATAAACTATCTGATTGAGGAGTACTGGCAGCACATTTGTACAGCTGAATGGTGGACAGTGTTCTGACTGGTTACATCGCTGTCCGGTAAGCAGGCTCCAATACTCAGGATCGGAAAACGTTACAAAGGATTGTAAACTTAGCCAGATCCCTCATGAGTACCAATCTCCCCAATGTCGAGGACATCTTCAAAAGCTGATGCCTCAAGAAGGTGGGGGTATCTATCGTGACAGATTCTCACCGTCCAGAACATGCCCTTCTACAGATGTGCGGTGGAGAGTGTATTGACTGGCTGCATCACAGCCTGGTATGGAAACACCAATGCCCTTGAGCAGAAAATCCTACAAATGGTAGTGGATTTGGCCCAGTCCATCACAGGCAAAGCCCTCCCCACCAATGAGCACATCTACATGAAACACAATGGTAGGAAAGCAGCGTCCATCATCAGAGATCCCCACCACCTAGGCCATGCTCTTTTCTCACCGCTGCCATCAGGTAGAAGGTACAAGAGCCTCAGGACTTGCACCACCAGATTCAAGAACAGTTACTACCCCTCAATCATCAGGCTCTTGAACAAAAGGGGATAACCACACTCACTTGTCCATCCATTGAGATGTTCCCACAACCAGTGATCTCACTTTAAGGGCTCTTTATCTCATTATCTCATTATTTATTGCTATTTATTTACATTTGCATTTGCACAGTTTGCTGCCTTCTTCACTTCTGGTTGATCTTTTAATGATCCTGTTATAGTTAGAATTCTATCGATTTGCTGAGTGTGTCTGCAGGGAAATTAATCTCAGGGTTGTTTACGGTGACCTATATAGTTTAATAAAGTTTACTTTGAACTTTGAATGCCCTCATCTCATTGCTGTCGTTAGGGAAGAGGTAAACGAGCCCAAAGACCCAAAACGAATGTTTCAGGGACCGCTTCTTCCCCTCCACCATCAGGTTCCTGAATGAGCCAAGAAACCCACGAACACTTCCTCACACTTCCTCTCTTTTTGCAGCACATTTTTAATATTATTTATCTATTATTGCAACTTACAGCATCTTTTTTATATTTTGCACCATACTGCTGACGCAAGACAACAAATACCATGACACACGTCAGTGATGATAGACCTGGTCCTCATTCTGGGCGAGGTGGGAATATCAACACAGAATGAGATACCAGAGCAAATCCAGCCTGTTGGCAGCACACTCAGGGTGTGGCGGGGGCTGCTTTCACAACTTCGTTGCTTCAGCGGTACGCAGGTTGTAATAATATCTTCAGGAAGCTCTCACAGGACGTATGTTTTTGTTTTTTTTTGCTCTGCTCTTCCTGCCACAAAGTTTGAAATGTGTCAAAAAAAGAGCTGAGATAAAAATCACCATGACGATGACGAGAGGAAGTTCATTAAAAATGCAAACTGAACCACAGTACAGCATGCAAACAGTTATTGAAAACGTCTTCAAGGCTGTTTAATGTCATTTCCCGTACACAAGTGTAAAGGAGAACAAAATAATTATTACTGCAGATCTCATGCAGCCCAAAAAACAGAAACCACAATAAGATAAAGAACTCAATAATAAAAAAACAAAAATATAACTACACAGGATAGCTTATGATTGTATGTCTATAAAGAGATGCTAGGCACAGGTGTGTCTGTAGGTAAGGTGACTCTGACAGGAAATGATAAAGTAGTGGTAGTGGGGGCTGTGGAGGGGTGGGTGAGTGGGTGGAGATGTTGATCAGCCTAACTGCTAGGGGAAAATAACTGTTTTTGAGTCTGGTGGTCCTGACGTGGATGCTACGTAGCCTCCTCCCTGACAAGAGTGGGACAAGCAGTCCATGAGCAGGGTGGGTAAGATCCTTCATGATTTTACTGGCCTTAGTGATGCATTGGGCAGTCTTACTCCCCATTGTGGAGCCTTCCTGTCTGCTGCCGTGCAGGTTCTGATGCGTGAGGCGATGCAGTTTGTTAGGATGCTCTCCACTGCGCATCTGCAGAAGGTCGTGAGTATTGATGTGCGTAATTTAAGGAATTCGGGCCAGGATTAGAACTGCATTTCCTAGATAGAGTGGTTAGTTGCAATCTGTTGTGAATTGGCCTCCATTCAGGGGTGAATCTACCTGGAACATGCATAAACACTGGTAGAGCAACAAGCAAACTCCACCGCGCCTCCTAGGTAGAAAGGAAAGCTGATGGAATTAAAAGAGTGTCATATTTCATTCTTTTGGTCACGCCCAAGACATACGGACGACAACAGATTGACAAACTGCAGTGGATTCAGTCCAACTCCTCACAGGCAAAGCCCTCCCAGCACTGAGTGATGGAGTATTCCACAAGAGAGCAACATCCATCATCAAGGCCCTCGCCATCCAGGCCACGCTCTCTTTCACTGTTACCATCCGGAAGGAGATACAGGAGCCTTAGAGATTACAGCACCAGATTCACGAACAGTTATTACCCCTCAACCATCAGGTCCCATACCACCAGGTTCAGGAGCAGTTATTACCCCTCAACCATCAGGTCCCACACCACCAAGTTCAGGAGCAGTTATTACCCCTCAACCATCAGGTCCCACACCACCAGGTTCAGGGACAGTTATTACCCCTCAACCATCAGGTCCCACACCACCAGGTTCAGAAACAGTTATTACCCCTCGACCATCAGGTCTCACACCACCAGGTTCAGGAACAGATATTACCCCTCAACCATCAGGTCCCACACCACCAGGTTCAGGAACAGTTATTACCCCTCGACCATCAGGTCCCACACCACCAGGTTCAGGAACAGTTATTACCCCTCAACCATCAGGTCCCACACCACCAGGTTCAGTAACAGTTATTACCCTACAACCATCAGGTCCCACACCACCAGGTTCAGGAACAGTTATTACCCCTCAACCATCAGGTCCCACACCACCAGGTTCAGGAACAGTTATTACCCCTCAACCATCAGATCCCACACCACCAGGTTCAGGAATAGTTATCACCCCTCAACCATCAGGTCCCACACCACCAGGTTCAGGAACAGTTATTACCCCTCAACCATCAGATCCCATACCACCTGGTTCAGGAACAGTTATTACCCCTCAACCATCAGGTCCCATACCACCAGGTTCAGGAGCAGTTATTACCCCTCAACCATCATGTCCCACACCACCAGGTTCAGGAACAGTTATTACCATACAACCATCAGGTCTCACACCACCAGGTTCAGGAACAGTTATCACCCGACAAACATCAGGTCTCACACCACCAGATTCAGGAACAGTTATTACCCGACAAACATCAGGTCACACACCACCAGGTTCAGGAACAGTTATTACCCCTCAACCATCAGCTCCCACACCACCAGGTTCAGGAACAGTAATTACCCTACAACCATCGGGTCCCACACCACCAGATTCAGGTACAGTTATTACCCTAAACCATCAGGTCCCACACCACCAGGTTCAGGAACAGTTAATACCCCTCAACCATCAGGTCCCACACCACCAGGTTCAGGAACATTATTACCCCTCGACCATCAGGTCCCACACCACCAGGTTCAGGAACAGTTATTACCCCTCAACCATCAGGTCCCACACCACCAGGTTCAGGAACAGTTATTACCCTACAACCATCAGGTCCCACACCACCAGGTTCAGGAACAGTTATTACCCCTCAACCATCAGGTCCCACACCACCAGGTTCAGGAACAGTTATTACCCCTCAACCATCAGATCCCACACCAGCAGGTTCAGGAACAGTTATTACCCCTCAACCATCAGGTCCCACACCACCAGGTTCAGGAACTGTTATTACCCTACAACCATCAGGTCCCACACCACCAGATTCAGGAACAGTTATTACCCTAAAACATCAGGTCCCACACCACCAGGTTCAGGAACAGTTATTACCCATGAACCATCAGGTTCCACACCACCAGGGTCAGGAACAGTTATTACCCTACAACCATCAGGTCCCACGCCACCAGGTTCTGGAACAATTATTACCCTACAACTATCAGGTCCCACACCACCAGGTTCAGGAACAGTTATTACCCTACAACCATCAGGTCCCACACCACCAGGTTCAGGAACAGTTATGACCCTACAACCATCAGGTCCCACACCACCAGGTTCAGAAACAGTTATTACCCCTCAACCATCAGGTCCCACACCACCAGGTTCAGGAACAGTTATTACCCTAAACCATCAGGTCCCACACCACCAGGTTCAGGAATAGTTATTACCCCGCACCATCAGGTCCCACACCACCAGATTCAGGAACAGTCATTACCCCTCAACCATCAGGTCCCACACCACCAGGTTCAGGAACAGTTATTACCCCTCAACCATCAGGTCCCACACCACCAGGTTCAGGAACAGTTATTACCCTACAACCATCAGGTCCCACACCACCAGGTTCAGGAACAGTTATTACCCCTCAACCATCAGGTCCCATACCACCAGGTTCAGGAACAGTTATTACCCTACAACCATCAGGTCCCACACCACCTGGTTCAGGAACAGTTATTACCCTACAACCATCAGGTCCCACACCACCAGATTCAGGAACAGTTATTACCCCTCAACCATCAGGTCCCACACCACCGGGTTCAGGAACAGTTATTACCCTACAACCATCAGGTCCCACACCACCAGATTCAGGAAAAGTTATTATCCTACAACCATCAAGTCCCACACCACCAGATTCAGGAACAGTTATTACCCTAAGCCATCAGGTCCCACACCACCTGGTTCAGGAACAGTTATTACCCTACAACTATCAGTTCCACACCACCAGGTTCAGGAACAGTTATTACCCCTCAACCATCAGGTCCCACACCACCAGGTTCAGGAACAGTTATTACCCCTCAACCATCAGGTCCCACACCACCAGGTTCGGGAACAGTTATTACCCTAAACCATCAGGTCCCACACCAGCAGGTTCAGGAACAGTTATTACCCCTCAACCATCAGGTCCCACACCACCAGGTTCAGGAACTGTTATTACCCTACAACCATCAGGTCCCACACCACCAGGTTCAGGAACAGTTATTACCCTAAAACATCAGGTCCCACACCACCAGGTTCAGGAACAGTTATTACCCATGAACCATCAGGTTCCACACCACCAGGGTCAGGAACAGTTATTACCCTACAACCATCAGGTCCCACACCACCAGATTCAGGAACAGTTATTACCCTAAGCCATCAGGTCCCACGCCACCAGGTTCTGGAACAATTATTACCCTACAACTATCAGGTCCCACACCACCAGGTTCAGGAACAGTTATTACCCTACAACCATCAGGTCCCACACCACCAGGTTCAGGAACAGTTATTACCCTACAAACATCAGGTCCCACACCACCAGGTTCAGGAACAGTTATTACCCTAAACCATCAGGTCCCACACCACCAGGTTCAGGAATAGTTATTACCCCGCACCATCAGGTCCCACACCACCAGATTCAGGAACAGCCATTACCCCTCAACCATCAGGTCCCACACCACCAGGTTCAGGAACAGTTATTACCCCTCAACCATCAGGTCCCACACCACCAGGTTCAGGAACAGTTATTACCCCTCAACCATCAGGTACCACACCACCGGGTTCAGGAACAGTTATTACCCCTCAACCATCAGGTCCCACACCACCAGGTTCAGGAACAGTTATTACCCTACAACCATCAGGTCCCACACCACCAGGTTCAGGAACAGTTATTACCCCTCAACCATCAGGTCCCATACCACCAGGTTCAGGAACAGTTATTACCCTACAACCATCAGGTCCCACACCACCTGGTTCAGGAACAGTTATTACCCTACAACCATCAGGTCCCACACCACCAGATTCAGGAACAGTTATTACCCCTCAACCATCAGGTCCCACACCACCAGGTTCAGGAACAGTTATGACCCTACAACCATCAGGTCCCACACCACCAGGTTCAGAAACAGTTATTACCCTACAAACATCAGGTCCCACACCACCAGGTTCAGGAACAGTTATTACCCTAAACCATCAGGTCCCACACCACCAGGTTCAGGAATAGTTATTACCCCGCACCATCAGGTCCCACACCACCAGATTCAGGAACAGTCATTACCCCTCAACCATCAGGTCCCACACCACCAGGTTCAGGAACAGTTATTACCCCTCAACCATCAGGTCCCACACCACCAGGTTCAGGAACAGTTATTACCCTACAACCATCAGGTCCCACACCACCAGGTTCAGGAACAGTTATTGCCCCTCAACCATCAGGTCCCATACCACCAGGTTGAGGAACAGTTATTACCCTACAACCATCAGGTCCCACACCACCTGGTTCAGGAACAGTTATTACACCTCAACCATCAGGTCCCACACAACCAGGTTCAGGAACAGTTATTACCCTACAACCATCAGGTCCCACACCACCAGATTCAGGAACAGTTATTATCCTACAACCATCAAGTCCCACACCACCAGATTCAGGAACAGTTATTACCCTAAACCATCAGGTCCCACACCACCAGGTTCAGGAACAGTTATTACCCTACAACCATCAGGTCCCACACCACCAGGTTCAGGAACAGTTATTACCCTACAACCATCAGGTCCCACACCACCAGATTCAGGAACAGTTATTACCCTAAACCATCAGATCCCACACCACCAGGTTCAGGAACAGTTATTACCCTAAACCATCAGGTCCCACACCACCAGGTTCTGGAACAATTATTACCCTACAACCATCAGGTCCCATAGCACCAGATTCAGAAACAGTTATTACCCTCAACCATCAGGTCCCACACCACCAGGTTCTGGAACAATTATTACCCTAAACCATCAGGTCCCACACCACCAGGTTCAGGAACAGTTATTGCCCTACAACCATCAGGTCCCACACCACCAGGTTCAGGAACAGTTATTACCCTACAACCATCAGGTCCCATACCACCAGGTTCAGGAACAGTTATTACCCCTCAACCATCAGGTCCCACACCACCAGGTTCAGGAACAGTTATTACCCTACAACCATCAGGCTCCTGAACCATGGTGGACAACTTCACTCAGCTGAACTCTGTACTGATTCCATGACTTACAGACTCACTCTGCAACTTATGTTCTCAGTGTTGTTTATTACCTTTTCTTTGTATCTGTACTGTTTGGTTTGTTTTGCAGATTGGCTGTTTGTCTGTGGTTTTTCATTGATTCTATGTGTTTCTTTGTTCTACTCTGAATGCCCAAAAGAAAATGAACCTCAGGGTCATATGTGGTGATATATATGGACTCAAAGCTGAGTTAGATTTGGAACATAGAGTAACTTGGTGTTGTTCAAGTCATTACTGAATACTCCATAAAATAACAGGAAGAATTTTATCCTAACATCCTCTGAAACTCAACTGGCCATCTCCTAAAGACACGGTGTTCTGGAGATGCTTGAAATCCAGGGTAACTCACACAAAATACTGAGGGATCTCAAAGGGTCAGGAAGCATCTATGGAAAGGAATAAAGATTCGATGTTTCGGGCTGAGACCCTTCATCATTTTGTGTGTGTTGCTCTGGGTTTCCAGCATCTGCAGAATCTCCTGTGTTGCCATTTATGTTGAAATGTTGCTGTTTGCTAATTAGCCTCTCTGGCCATAAGGACAAACATCAGTCCCAAATCAGTCCTCTTTGATTTGATATGATGAAAAGTGCCACACTTCACTGTATGTTTCAATACTTATGTGACAGAAAAATTAATTTTTAATCTTTAAATGCCAGGAAACACAAAGATACTCACCTGAGCTCATTTCCCTGTAGTATACAGTAGTTACTGCTCCAGAGGAGGAAGCTGCAGTGAAGATAATGGATTGTGATATACATTCAGTGGGACCCCCTGTACCTAATAAAGTCGCCACTGATGGTGTGTTTGTGGCTGTAGCCCATTCAGCGATGTTGCTGTTGTGCATTCAGAGATGCTCTTCTGCACACCACTGTTGTATCACGTGGTTATTTGAGTTCCTGTCGCCTTGCTGTCAGCTTGAACCAGTCTGGCCGTTCTCCTCTGACCTCTCTCACTAACGAGGCATTTTCACCCATAGAACTGCCACTCACTGGGTGTTTTTTTGTTTTTTGCGCCATTCTCTTTAAACTCTGGAACAGGGGTTTGCAACCTGGGGTCCACGGACCCCTCGGGTAATGGTAGGGGTCCACGGGAGAAAAAAAGATTGGGAACCCCTGTGCCAGATACTGTTGTGCGAGAAAACCCCAGAAATCAGCAGTTTCTGAGATACTCAAACCAACCCATCTGGCACCAACAATCTTCCCACAGTCAAAGCCATTTAGATTACATTTCTTACATATTTGCCCTGAACCACAACTGAACCTTTTGACCATGTCTACATGTTTTTATTCACTGAGTTGCTGCCACATGACAGGCTGATTAGATATTTGCATTAATGAGCAGGTGTACAGGTGTACCTAATAAAGTGGCTATTGAATGCATTTTCGGGTCAGGATAGGACATGGTGTTGGATTTCATCTGCACTTGCAACCTTGACCTTCCAGGTAATGTGAGATGCTATCTTGGAATCTTAGAAATTGTGCGGATGATACACTCTGGCTCCACTGTTGACTAGCCCATGCTTGCTTGTATTTTTCATTATGTGCCATATCGTATGATGTGGGCAATCATGGTCTTCCACCTGCCTCTTGACCCCCTTCATTCTGTTTTTCTTATTCTTTTCTCGTTCCATGACCATGGTTGTTCTTGGCAAATTTTTCTACACAAGTGGTTTGCCATTGCCTTCTTCTGGACAGTGTCTTCACAAGACGGGTGACCCCAGCCATTATCACAACCCACTTCAGAGATTGTCTGCCTGGTGTCAGTGGTCACATAACCAGGACTTGTGATATGCACCAGCTGCTCATACGACCATCCACCACCTACTCCCATGGCTTCACCTGACCCTGATCCGGTGGGGGGGGGGGGGGTCGCCCCTCTGATCCTCTGGTCCTAGACTCTCCCATCATAGGAAACATCCTCTCCACATCCACTCTATCGAGGCCGTTCAAGGGAGGAGCACCTGACACCTCCTGTGGTACAGAAGTATCACCAACCCGCCACCTCATTTATATAATCATCTACAGTATATATGTATAATTGTCTCCAGCTATTGCTAACAGTTGCTTCTGTATCTTTCTAGAAACTTCTTCGTTTTCTGTAGCAGCTGCCATGCCACTTGAATCTGGCCATTTCACGGTTAATTGTTATCATTGGGATATCCTTATCTCTGGTCTGAGTATGACTATTTATTTTTACAATTCTACCTCCTGTTCCTCCAGGAGAACCACAGTCTTGTCGCAGGGTTTGGAAGCTTGCGTGCCTCAATGACCTGGAGAGCTGTGTTGGCTGGAGTCAAGGATTTATGCTTGGCCTCTTGGTAGGGTCACCCGTGCCAAACAGGTCTAGAGCCCAGAATAAGATTGGTCCACCAGTCCTCCAGGTCCAGGGGTTTGGCTCAGGGCAACATCCCTGACTGGTAAAACAATACTTTTACAGAAACAGCGATGAAGAATCCTTCTATACAGAGATGGAAGACCTTCATTGCTGCCCTAAACGCCAGTCGCGTTACGGCCAGTAATTAAATAAGTCTAGCTTGCGTCATGGCTTTGCACTTTATTGTCTGTCTGCACTGCACTGTCTCTGTGACTGTGACACTCTGCTCTGCCTTCTTGCTGTTATTGTTCTCCCTTTGTACTATCTCAATGCAGCGACGTGACGAAATGACCTGTATTACATGCCATTGGTACATGTGACAGTATTGTACCAGTTCATCAATTTAACCTTCTCTAAACCTTTTCCTAGGAAGTGGTAGATGTGGGTTCGATTGCAACATTACTGGTGAGGCACGGTAGCGTAGTGGTTAGCACAGTTCAGGTGACCTGGGTTCAATTCCCACCACTGCCTGTAAGGAGTTTGTACCTTCTCCCTGTGACTTCATGGGTTCATGCAGCTGCTCTGGTCCGCCCCCCCCCCCGCCCCCTACAGTCCAAAGATCTACTGGCTGGTAGGTTAGTAGGTCATTGTAAATTGTCCTGTGATTAGGCTAGGATTAAATCAGGGAATTGTTTGGATGGTGAGGCTTAAAGGGCCAGAAGGGCCTATTCTGCACTGTATCTCAATCATATTAATAACAATAATAATAATAATTTCAGAGAGGTTTGGATCGGTACATGAATGCAAGAGGCATGGAGGGTTTCGGTCCAGGAGTAAGTCAATGGCCTAGGTTTGCATGAGCGAGATGGGCAGAAGGGCCTACTGCCCGTCATCTGATTGGAATAATTACTGTATAACATTTGAGAGGTTAGGCGGGGTGGGGGCGGTGGTGGTGGGAGGTGGTTCTTGGCCTGTTGAATACAGGGCTGCTGAGGATATTCCTAAACAGGGTGTTTCTAGTAAGCGCCCATGGACTGACTGGGAAAAGTGACGTGGTGAGTGGGGGAACCCTATATTAAAAAACTTTCACCCCCGTCCCTGGGATTTTTTGGGCAGAACTTCGAGTATCATTTTGTTGAGTCCGTGGCCCCGCCTCCCACGGTACCCAACACGTCACAGCCCGTGCGGGGTGTCCCCCCCCCCACGTGCAGTGACGACACACGACCTCATGTGGACAGAAAGGGCGTGACTCCCCGTGACGTCAGCTTCCTAATATGGCAGGTCCCAGCGGGGGTTCCGGATCCCGAGACTATAAAGTAATTGCGCCGGACCTTATAGCAGATGAATTGGAACTAGGCGAAGAGGAGTTATTTGCAACGCACAATATTAATTCGACTTAGTTCCGAGTAAGTATGCAGACTTTCCTACCCACTGAGAGATCAGACATCTATGGAAAGGAACAGAGATCCCGAAACGCTGACTTTTATTTCGCTCTATAGATGCTGCCCGATCTGCTGGGTTCTACCAGCATTTTGTATATGCGCCCCTGCATTTCCAGCATCGGCAGTATCTCTTGAGTTTAAAATCAGAAATCTGTTCTTTTCTCGCTCAGTTTTGCAATTTATGCTGACATAATTGGGTTAGACTCAGAGCAATTTATTGTCCTATCCCGTGAACTTAGCAACAGTAAGGTTGCAAAATTGTAATTTTTAAAAGGTTTGAAAAATGGGGGTGTAAAGTGGCTAACGGCTGGCGATGATTGTTTTTGGAACAGAAGGAAGGCGAAACAGCTTGGAAGAGAAGCGGCAGACTTCAGTCCAACATGGTCACCACGGAATCGCTGGAGATTGAGAGCTGTCACCTGGTGCAGTTGCTGGCCGAGGAGCAGGGACGCGTGCTCATCCTCGACTGCCGCTCGTTCCTCAGTTTTAACGCGTCCCACATAAGGGGCTCGCACAACGTGTACTGTAATACCATCGTCAAGCGCAGGTCGAAGGGAGCCATCGCCCTGGACTGCATCCTGCCCGAGGACAGTGTTCGCTCTGCCCTCAGCAGTGGCTTCTACCCCGCCGTGTTGGTGCTGGACGACAGGAGCCCGAGCGCCGCCACGCTGGGCCGGGACAGCACGGCCCGGCTCGTCCTCAACACCCTGAGTGCGCAGCTCGACACCAGCGCCCTGAAGGTCTACTTCCTGAAGGGTAAGGAGCCGCGACTGGGCGATGGGAGTGCACGTATGGAGCGGGACTGGTGCGCGGCTGTGGGATCGGCGCGCACAGCGCGGGTCCGGAGCGCGGCTGTGGGATCGGCGCGCAGAGCGCGGGTCCGGAGCGCGGCTGTGGGATCGGCGCGCAGAGCGCGGGTCCGGAGCGCGGCTGTGGGATCGGCGCGCAGAGCGCGGGTCCGGAGCGCGGGTGTGGGATCGGCGCGCAGAGCGCGGGTCCGGAGCGCGGGTGTGGGATCGGCGCGCAGAGCGCGGGTCCGGAGCGCGGCTGTGGGATCGGTGCGCAGAGCGCGGGTCCGGAGCGCGGGTGTGGGATCGGTGCGCAGAGCGCGGGTCCGGAGCGCGGCTGTGGGATCGGTGCACGGAGCGCGGGTGTGGGATCAGTGCACGGAGCGCGGCTGTGGGATCGGTGCGCAGAGCGCTGGTCCGGGGCGCCCCTGTGGAATCGGCGCGCAATGCGCGGGTCAGGAGCGCTGCTGTGGGATAGGGCGCGGGTCCGAGTCCGTATCTGAAATCGAGGATCGCCCCCGTCCCTCACCGATGTCCTGGGACTCCCACACCTCCCGTCCGCCCCCTTTCTAACCGGGATCGAGCTCTCGGGCACACGCTTTAACCCGGGATCGAGCTCTCGGGCGCACGCTTTAACCCGGGATCGAGGCGGGCAGGGAGCACACACGGACCCCGAGTTGACCCCTCTATCTCTCTCTCTCTCTCTGCAGGAGGCTACGAGACCTTCCACTCGCTCTTCCCAGAGATGTGCACGGAACCCCTCAGTTCCTACCCGCAGACCAGCTCAGTGCCCACCCTCATCGCCAGAGGAACTCCGCTCTATGACCAGGTGAGACCCCCACACCTCGTCCCACCTTCTGCATCTTCTGCGTTCGGCACAAAACTAGCCCGGCGTTCCCCAACTCTCAGTCTCCCCGCCCTGTCATCATCCCCACTCTCCAACTTCTCCCCAATATCTCACCACCTCCAACACCCCTCCCAACCCAATCCCCAGTCTAGATAGTGGCCCTGGATAGAGTGGGTGTGGAGAGAATGGTTCCGGTAAGTCCAGGACCAGAGGGAACAGACTCAGAGTAGAACGGAGATGAGGAGGAATTTCTTTAGCCAGAGAA